>NW_015387376.1:585375-737109 GCF_001527695.2 Protobothrops mucrosquamatus | reverse complement strand
GCTCAGAGAGCATCAAGGACCCCACAGTTCTCCTCCTCCTCCTCCTCCTCCTCCTCCCCACTAGCACTGATGATGTTACCTAGTTTGGGTAATGAAACATCTGCAAGAAAACAAGCAAGCTCAGAGAGCATCAAGGACCCCACAGTTCTCCTCCTCCTCCTCCTCCTCCTCCTCCCCACTAGCACTGATGATGTTACCTAGTTTGGGTAATGAAACATCTGCAAGAAAACAATGAAGCTCAGAGAGCACGAAGTACCCCCCCTAGACCTCCATCTTCTCCTCTCCTTCTCCTCCTCCTCTCTGGAGACCCCACTTCCTTCTAGCACTGATAATGTTACCTAGTTTGGTTAATGAAACATCTGCAAGGAAACAACCAAGCTCGGAGAGCACCAAGGAGCCTCTCATTTCAACTCTGAGCTACAAATATTCTCTTTTATTGGGACGGTGAAGTCTATCGCTGGAGGCCAATTGTATGAGCTTATCGCTTTGGGTGACTGTCAACCTCCTGTGTACACCAGGTCTCTGGAATCTCTACAAGCCTAATAGATCTGGAGGACTGTGAGACTGGAGCTTAGTGCCAGGAGCTGTACCAGGAGTGATTGTTCTCCAATGAGTTGTGAGGCTGGTGTGTATCCACGTTCATCTGCATAATGCATTTTGATCAGCCTGACCTTATTTGCAGATGATCTGTGACAGGCATCCATGACAAATGATGACAAGGGAAATTCAGGCTCACCCGCAGAATAATTTGGCCATTTAGGTTGATTAAGAAGCTTCCTGCAGTTTAGCTTCGACACAAAAACGACTAGAAGGGGTTACGGATTACGCAGCTGGAGAACATAAAAAAAAAATATGGAGTTCTTTGGGGTCCCCGACCCTTTAAAATATGCTAATGGGAATGCAAGCTTTTGGACAGTCGCCTCAGTAAATCAAAAGGTCCATCACTGCTGAGGGTACAAATTAAACCCCAAAATACGATCACTTGGGTCATCCCCTATTTTGGCTTTTATTTTTGACAGCCATCTCTGCAAACTGTTCAGTTTGTAAATGTCTTACAGCCGGCTGAGATTTACGTTCTGGATTTCCGCTACAAACGCAGTGTAAAGGATAAGGATGGCATCTATGCATTGCAGGAGATGCAGGAAACCCTCGATTTACGATCACCACTAAGCCTGGAATTCCGGTCATTAGTCATTGTGGTCGTTAGTCGTTAAGCAGGTCACCACGTGACCTGACTAGATTTTACAACTGTTTTAACAGCGGTCAACCAAACAAGTTGCCAAGGAGGGTAAGGAATATATGAAGTCACTTCACAGAAGGTTACATGAAGAATTCGTCTATGGCAGGGGTAGGCAACCTTGGCTCTTTTATGACTCGTGGACTTCAACTCCCAGAATTCCTGAGCCAGCTTAGCTGGCTCAGGAATTCTGGGAGTTGAAGTCCAGGAGTCATAAAAGAGCCAAGGTTGACTACCCCTGGTCTATGGTTCTGACAGGATATTTGTAGCTCAAGGTCTTTGACGCTCCCTGAGGTTGGTGGTTTTCTTACCTACCAACTAGGCAACATCATCAGTGTTAATGTTAATCATGACTAACAGCAGTAATAGTAATGTTTCAACCTCTTCCCTCAAGACGACGATAGAGCATTGCGTGCCAAAACAACTAGACACAAGGACAGTTTTTTCCCCCGTGCCGTCACTCTGCTCACCAACTAATTCCTACAACACCGTCAAACTACCTAGTGGGGCTGTATTACTATTATTTTTCTCATCTTTCCTATTACCTATTTCCCTACCCTCTTATGACTATAACTTTGTTGCTCGTATCTTACGATTTATATTAACTGTTTTATTAGTATCCTAGTATGATTTAGGTTAATTGCTTATTTAGTATCCTATGACTATCACTAAGTGTTGTATCTTATGATTTCTGATGAATGTATCTTATGATGATTGTGATCATGATTTATCACTTGTTGCTTGTATGTACACTGAGAGCTTATGCACCGGAGACAAAAAGTTCAATCAATCAATTCCAACTTTGCAAGATCTTTTTTTTTCCCGTGAGAAGTTGAAATTGACTGATTGAACCTTTTTTTTTTTTTGCATACGGCGGCAGAGGCCTAAAGCGAAAAGGTTTTTATAAAACCCAGCTGAAGGCCTAGGACTGGGGCAACGGCGCGTGTGCCCACAGAGGGGGCTCTGAGTGCCGCCTCTGGCACCCATGCCATAGGTTCGCCACCACTGACCTATCTGGATAAAAAAATAACGTGTCCTATATTTCCAAATATCATTTTTTGGAAACAACTAACTAACTCTCCACTCTCTTAGCACTTGGTAAAAATGTTTAATTTATGTTTATGTATTCTTAGTCAAAATGTTAGTTAACAGCCTGCAGGGACCCGGTAATAGGATCCCTTTCCCGTTCTTCTTTATGTTTATTAGCTACATTAATGACTGTTTCTGCAACTCTCTACAAAGGCTCATGCTAATGAACACCAATTAATTCCAAAATGATTTTAAACAAAGGGTGATGAGAATACCCAATCAACCGTAGCAGTGTAAAGAGCAAGCAAGTCATGCTGACCTATTTTCCTTCTCCTTCCATGTGGCTTCTATGCCAAAGGTTGACATCAGTATTCTTCTAGCTCACCTATGCATTTCTTTGGTAAATAAGGATTACTGATAGAGAGACACCCAAACGTATTCACACAGATCAACCTGGCGTTTACTGGTGTTGGTAAAGACAGAATATAAGTCAAGCCTTCCTTGCAATCCTGCCAAATGGGGTTGAACATGGCTGTGGCTTGTGGTTCATGATTCTCAAAGATGCTTCACTAATTGTCAGGTGTGAAGAATCAGAACCACAGATTAAGCTCCACTTAAGACGATTTATTACTTATGCCTATACACAAGAATCTAATCAACTAACAGTCAGCACTGAATTGGTGCTGGATAAGAGTCAACAGAATTCAAGAGGAGTTGGACTTAAGACCACTTGTGGGAACGTAATGATTCCGGATTCCCAAGCTCTGTCTGTTCTTCTGCTACGTTAATGTGGGTTAGCTAGACATTAGTGCATCATTCCTAAATTAGAATTCAACGATGGAGATTCAGACCCATAAAATATGGACCACTAAAACCCCGGGGCGATTCTTCCCTGTGAGATCTTCTCCAAAGTCCATTGGGGATCCTGATCACCTTCTCATGATCCATAATTGGACAGAGTAAATGGAAGAATTACAATGGGATGATCCAAAAGTGTTGTTCCAAAAGACAACTGGGTTTGCTTCTTGGATGAGAAGCAAAACTTTTTCAAGGGGAAAAAAAAAACCCAAATTGCCTTTTGGAAAAACAACTTTGGGATAACTATGACCTGGATGATTGAGAATCTCCAGAGACCCAATGGGATGGTCTTTCAGTTCCATATACAGTATATCATTCTGACCTCTATAAGGGAACAAAGAGACACCAAATAATAAATGGAATTAAAGCTCCTGACTACTCAGATCACCAAGCATAAATATTCCAGTTCAGTCCAATCCATGGCATCCTTGCCAATGTCTCCCTGTGTCTGCCAGTCATTATTTCTACCTCAAAAGCTTCATAACACCTGGCGGAGGAAGGGAAAATAAATGTTTCTTTTTAAACAATGCGAGATCTACCCCCATCCTCTTTCCCCAATAATTAAATTACATTTAGCCAGCAGCTATTATTATTCTATCCTGGTCCCCCACCGAGGCAGCCACGGTGATACGATTTAAGCAGCAATCTAGCAGAGCACTTTTCATTGCCTGTGATTGTTGTGCTGAGTAAATTGGTTGCATCACGTCTGACTCTAATTTGGGTTTTTAGAACCGTTAATTTGAACTTAAGCACCTATGGAAATGTCATTATCGGGAGGTATCTGTGCTGGAACCAGGTTTTGAGTCGCTCTGTTTAAAACCAGCTGAGTATTGATAGCTCCCGTTGACATTTCTGATGGCCGATTTATCAGGCATTTATCAGACAATGTCAAAAGGGAAAAGGTTTCACGACACACGCCTGATTTCTGCAATGTAAATTTCATGGGGAAAACCAATTCCGGAAGGATATTTTTGTCAGTCTCCAATCCTGAGCAAATATATATTAAATAAGGGCAGTTCCACCAAGCAGTTATTTACTCTGATTAGTCAAGTCATTAACCACAGATGGTTATGTACCATAACTCCAGTTCCCTGTGGAAAAGGTGGGTAGTACATAGATGACTCGGCTGTGCAGCCCCACACTAACTCTGATGATGTTACCTAATTGGGTCATGAAACGTCTGCAAGAAAACCACAATTCTCAGAGAGCACCAAAGACCCCATCTTTCTCCTCCTCCTCCTCCTCCTCCTCCTCCTCCTCCTCCTCCTCCTCCTCCCTCTCCCAGCATTGATGGTGTTACCTTCTTTGGGTAATGAAATATCTGCAAGAAAACAACCAAGCTCAGAGACCACCAAGGACCTTTATTTCAACCCTGAGCTACACATTATTCTCCTTTATCGAAAAGCCACACTGTTGGTTAAGACCATCCTCTTATGAACCCTAGAGATTTTTTAAAAAGTTTTCTAAATGTTCCTGCTCCACAACACATGAGTAGCTTCAAAAATTTTTTTGCCATTCTCCATGTGGAATTTTGAAAAAAAATAAAAATAAAAAAAGAACTCGCAAGGCAGAGGGAACAAACCCCCTAATCTCCCCTATTTCACTCATCAGAACATGAAATGCAGAGATTTGTCCATTGCTACAGAGTGTTAGGCCAGTCGTTAAATGACTAAAATGGATTTGCTAACCCCCCAACTGCAATAGATGTTTCAAAACCAAACATTCGGTGGACATGTCCATTGTTTATTGATGGCTCCCGTGACAATCAACCGTGGGTTATGTGCTACAATGTTTGACAGATAAAAAAGAATGATTTACAGAAACCCCGTCAATTATGTATGAAAGTGGAAACGTTTCTAGCCTTTGCCAAGCCCTTGTTCGTTCGTTCTTCTCAGAGCTGGTGTTTTTTGGGGGGACGTGGACAGGATCATTGGAATGAACCATGACAAATGCTGGCTCTTGTCTACTATACTGTAGATGCCATTTTAATCTCTGGAGCTTTAATTCTGAACATCGCTTTGTCGTCTTATTCCCACCTGCCTCGTTTCTGAAAACTTCCGGGGATGGGGTGGGGAGGGGGATGGATGTATCCCTTCCCATTTCTCTTTTGCTTTTGTTTTTGGTTGTTGAAAGTTTTATTTTATTCAAAAAGATTAAGATACAAAATCCGAAAGGAAAAAAAATAAAAAATAAAGACAAAACAAAGCTAGACTAGAACGTTAGAAGAAAATGTGAATTAAAAGGGCAAAAAAAACCCCAAAATACATATTTATCCCCCCAGGTTGAACACTGAGAAATATATTGCAACAATAGCAATAGTAATAGCCCTTAGACTTATATATCACTTCACAGTGCTTTACAGCCCTCTCTAAGCGGTTTACCGAGTCAGCCACTTGCCCCCATCAATCTGGGTCCTCATTTTATTGACCTCGGAAGGATGGAAGGCTGAGTCAACCTTGGACCTGTTAGGATCAAACTGCCGGCAGTTGGCAGAGTTAGCTGCAATACTATATTCTAACCACTGCACAGCGCTGGATCAATGGCCTTGAAACTGAGATGAACAGCGCCCCCTAGAGTCGGCAACGACAAACGGAGTGAAATCTGCAGGGACCCCCTTTTTTTTCACCCTGCAAGTTGAGAGGATAACCTACCCTTGGGGCAGTTGCATTTCCTCCCCCACCCCCACCCCACCCCAAAAAATAACACAACAAAGTAAGAGATAAAGTCTCTCTGCCTGCCCTGTTGGATTCAGTTCTGTTTCCTATTTAGAGGGAGCCACAGAAATTTAAATTCGAGACTTTCCCCCCCACCTTCTCCTTAAGTGGTTACTCCACAATTCCTATTAATTTGAAGAATTGACTGTAAAGGTTGTTTCTCTCGCTTAAAATGTTGTCGAGTGAGTTATTGAAAGGCTGCTTTTTAACTGAACCGCGGCGTCTCTTCTGCAAAGAAGGCGAAGTGAAATTCAGGGGAGAAAAAAATCGCTTCAGCAGCCTGAGGGGCTCCCCATTCATGTTTCGTGGACAGGAACTAGTCCTTCTCACCCTGCAAGTGACTTTGAAATGGTGCTCAGGAGAAAAGAAAGCCTCAAGGTGGGTCAAAGCCCTCCTGTGGCCATCTTAGGAGAAGCTGGGTCCCATTCTTCTGGGGTCCAGCAGGAAGAGAAATGGGAAACCGGTTCTAATCCATGAGCTCAGCTAAATTGGAATTCTGGCTGGGGAATTCTGGGAATTGAAGTCTACATTTCTTAAAGTTGCTGAAGTTGAGAAACTCCTCCCCACCCGATAACTGAGTCCAGTCTCAGATGTCAGACGATGTTCAAACTGAAATCAAGCCATATCCAAGTTCTGAACAAGGCCATCTCGATTTCTAACTTTCCCCAGATTATTTTCATCCTGGTTAGAGCTCTCTTCCAGAATTTTGCTAGGTCGTTAATGAAAATGTGGAAATGTGCTGGACTCTAGACCAAACCCTTTGGCATCTCTCTTGAGTAGTGCTATCGTATGTTCTCCATTAAGAGAAACGGCAAAAGCACTACTTCTCACAATATTTACAAATATAAACCACATGGCCGTACCCTTAAAATACAGCCTGAACGTCGAGGCTCCGGCTTGGGTTTTGGCTCCGGTGATTTTATTTAATTTTATTTGAAATATGAACCCGGCAAAAGAATTTCAGCCGAAATGCTTGTTCCAGTCCATTATTTTTCACCCTCTGAAGTTGTTGGGTTTTTTTTTTAAAAAAAGCAAAACGAAAAGACGTTTTTTTAAATAGGGAAGGAAAGATCCACCCGCGAAGAGAGGACTTTGTGTTTTGGCAAACTGACATAAAATGAGGAATTAATTAACCTGGGTTTTCGCTCTGCTTTTCTCCCTCCCCCTTTCCTTCCATTAAAAATGAAACAAAAAGAATAAAGTACCCCCCCCCCCCAAAAAAAATGCCTTATTAAACTGGCCGTGCCGGTAAAATTTTATACGTTTGATACAAAGCTCTCGCGTTTACTGCTCAGCTTGAGCTGATCAATATGGTTATCTACCTGTCAATTTTCTATACTCTTTAATCCCGAAAGACTGCGGGCTTGTGTGTGGATAGATATATCTTGCAGAGGTAGGGCTGATCAATGCATTCTGTGATAAAAGGGTGATTTGTAAGGCATGTAACAAAAGCTTATCATTTCCCTGTATACTGAGCCTGTCAAAATATTTTTCTTAGAAGGAATGCTGGAGAGAAGATTGCATCCTTCATGCTTTAAGTGGGTGGCGACAAATGAGGTAGAACTTCTGTTGTTGCACAGTTGCAAAACGTTGTGTAGAACAGACCTGGGCATTTTAGGGGGCCCCGGGCCACATCTGGCCCTTTAACGGTCCCTGTCAGGCCCTCGTGAAGTCAATCGTAAATTAGAAATCAAATGTAAGTAATTGTACGCTATACAAGCGACCCAATTGAATTGTTTTAATTCTGAAGGTGGCTACTATTACTTTTTCAATTTACACGTGTGCGTGCATGGGTGCCTACGAATTTTCACAGCCCTGTTGGTTCGGCCCTCCACAAAAAGTCGCAATTTCTCATGTAGTTCCCTGGGAAAATTAAATTGCTCATGCCTGGTTTAAAAGCTGATTGCTTCTTATATAGATGGTGCTCTGGGTTCAAGAGGCACATTTCCATGGATGTTGGCAAGCATGCAGCTGCCCAAACCAGCTGGGCTTTTCTTGCCCAAGAAGGAAAATGTGATGCACCTTGTTCAAGAGAAGAAGACATGTGATTGGCCCAGGTGAGCTCTTTCATCGCTTTGAATCACTCCACTGTCTCTTCTGAGACTCGCAGAAGCTGTAGAAGTTCCTCTAAAATGCTGAAGGTCTAAAATGTGGGCCTGACATTCAGGTGCTCCCTGAAGGAGCCCTCTGTGAAAATTTTAACTCCAGATTTCTTCAGAAGTGGGGGGAAATATATATATATCTCCTTCCATCCATCCACTTACTCACTCACCCACTCATCTCTCTCTCCCTCTCCATCCATCCATCCATCCATCCATCTATCCATCCATCCATCCACTCACTCACTCACCCACCTATCTCTCTCTCTCCTTCCGTCCATCCACTCACTCACTCACCCACTCACCCACCTACCCACCCACCCACCCACCCACCAATCTCTCTTTCCCTCTCCATCCATCCATCCATCCACTCACCCACCTATCTCTCTCTCTCCTTCCATCCATCCACTCACTCACCCACCTCTCTCTCCTTCCATCCATCCATCCATTCACTGACTCACTCACCCTCCCCTCTCTCTCCATCCATCCATCCACTCACTCACTCACACACACCCAATTCTCTATCTATCTATCTATCTATCTATCTATCTATCTATCTATCTATCTATCTATCTATCTATCTATCTATCTATCATCTATCTATCTATCTATCTATCTATCTATCTATCTATCTATCTATCTATCTATCTATCTATCTATCACCTTTCTGTGGATGAAAATGTAGAGGTGCATCTATGTCTGTATGTCTGTCTGTCTGTCTGTCTGTTTACATTTATACAGCAGCCCATATTGCTTGTGTGTTCAAAGATGTGTACTGACAATTAAGTTGCCATCACAAGGCAGAATGGATCCTAGGTTAAAAGCACTGCATGCTTCCATTTGAATCAGGGCTCCTGTGTTGAACTTCCTGGCAAATGCGTAACCTTTTTGAAATCTATTTACCGCATACCTCTGTTTTCTTCCTGCATTCAAGGGGTTTTGAATCCAGCAAGTGATGCTGTCATTAACCTCGGTTATACACATTGCAGGAAAACCCCTCAGTGCTCTATTCTGACTTCAATTTTCACGTTTCAATTTTTTTTAATGGGGTTGGGATTTTTTTTTTAACAGATATGGAGAGGAAACAGATTCATCTGCTTTTGCGATTTCATTATTTTCCTTGCATGCAATTATGTTCTTGCCAAACAATAGCAGTGACAAATTGCAACAGAATCCTCCAGCAGATTTTTAACCCAAGGTAAAAATAAACAGAAACATCTGTAGAGCAATCATATACAAAACTACATTCATTACCAAATACATTTTTCTAATAAAACCACCATCTGCAAGTAACCCTCAGCTTCAAATTGATAGAAATAGGCCTCTCCCCCCCCTCAAGTTTTCAGATGCTGTTCCCAGAACATTTTCCAAACTCTCCTGCAAAACACATCTGTCTTTGTTGCTCTTTGGAATGTTAATAAATAATGGTGAGGGATTTCCCCCCTTCGCCTTCTTCTTGAAACTGGTCAGACAAATTACAGACTCAAAACAATTATTCCCAGAGGTGATAAGAGAGCTGACGTTAGCCAGAAGACACTTTTGGAATATACCATTGCTTATATTTAATATTAAAAATATATATTGTTGGAGTTGAAATCAAGATTTGAGGAGTTCTGGATTGGTTCTGTTATTTTGTTCTGCTTCATTCTTGTAACGAATCCTACTTTTGCCTTCGCAGCAGGAAAAAAAACCCCCCAAAAACGAATGCTATCTTTAATTAGAAAGCCAAATGCATTGATTGCCAACACAGCCTCTTAGGAGTACACAATAAGAATAAGATATAGTGTATATAATCCAACACACACACACACACACACATACAGAGAGAAAAGACTAGGCAAAACTAAACCATAAGCTCCAAAACCACAATCTTCCTTTTAGCTGATTTATGCAAATGGAAGGCAGATAGCAAGGTGTTTTGGACATTAGCATAGGTCAATTTTTTCAAAGCATGTCCAAACTGACACATAATGTCTCAAGATCCTTGAGCATCCCTAATACCTTCTCTTTATTTATTTTTTCAGACAGACAACGCATTGACTTAATGTCAAACACCCGCAATATTTGCAAATGGAAAGAAATGTGCATTTGTAACACCCTGGTTCACCATAATTCTGCAGCTGTCCACTATTACACGTAATTCTTACCTTTCGGTTGTAAACAGGGCATTCATTGGGTCTGCAAGAACATCTTGTTCCTCATGGATCTATAGCCAAAACCAACATCTTGCCTTTTGCCACAGCCTATATTACAAATGGCTCGCTCTATCCTTTCGCTTTGGACCACATCTGTTTCCCCCACTTTTCCTTCTTGAAAATACTCAGAATGAGATTCTTAAAAGTCAGACCAGCTATGAATCATGAGAGTTAGTGAAAAGAAAGTCAGCTTCAAGAGCAAAAAATCACCACGGACAGTCCTGTTGTGCACCTAAGTCATTGCCAAGTTGACTCAACTTCCAATCCCATTTTGCCAAAAGGGCACACAATTTTATTCCACGGAAAGGCCACAGTGACCCCATCTGGATCAAGGCCACAATATGCAAGGATCGCTCTGTGTGTGTGTGTGTGTGTGTGTGTGTGTTATAAACCACCCTCCCTGCAAAGATGCTGGTGTTCTTCTTTTTACCAAAACTGCAATTAGTGCCAACAGAGAACTTAAGGAACTAGTTTCTGTGCCTGAACAACAGCTGATTGACTGTGGAGGTTCTCGGTCATCCAGGTCATGGTTGTCCCAAAGGTACTTTTTTTCAAAAGGGAACTGGACTTCGTTTTTCCTTGAAGACGTTTTGCTTCTCATACAAGAAGCTTCTTCGGTTCTGAAGAAGAACTGAAGAAGCTTCTTGGATGAGAAATGAAACAACTTCAAGGAAAAATATAGTCCAGTTGCCTTTTGAAAACAGCACCTTTGGGACAAGGACAGCTGATAAGATAAAACAAACCAGAGACTGGACAAACCCACCAATACATTTGCAATAAATCAATAAAACTGGAGATGTGTTTTCCATTTGGTTTTGTCCTATAAATCCAAGGGGAAAAAAGCAAAAGATGATAGATTGGGAAGACCAGGCGAGAGAGAGGGGGGGGGGAGAGAAGAGAGAAACAAAGGAAAGAAGGAAGGAAGAAACAAACAAACAAAGAAGGAAGAAAGACAGAAAGAAAAGAAAGAAAGAAGAAAGGCAGGAAGGAAGAAAAGAAAGAAAGAAAGAAAGGAAGGAAGGAAGGAAGGAAGGAAGGAAGGAAGGAAGGAAGGAAAGAAAGAAAGAAAGAAAGAAAGAAAGAAAGAAAGAAAGAAAGAAAGAAAGAAAGAAAGAAAGAAAAGGTAACACTTACTTCACTCATTTGAGGAATGGTAAGCTTTGGTAGTTTATTCTTAGAGCTGGATCCGGTGCTTTTCCCTTCCAGTAGACTTCCAAAGGATTGGTTTCCATAGACCCCTTCAGTTTCTATGGATGGTTTTAGTTCTGGGGAATCATTCGGGACCTGGTCCTGGCCATCCATGGGTCTAACGTACGCGGTGGGCTTCTGCTGGGTCATACTGCTTTTACAGTGGAGCCCAGGAGGAAAGTTCTGGTTGGAAAGATTGTTGGCAGCGGATAGCAAAGACGTAGAAGGAAGCGGGGACCCATGGCTCAGAAACTCAAGATCCACCGGAGACTTTGAGTGGGTGGTCTCTTTGTAGGAGTGCTCGGCCGTTGTGGATTTGGAGTGATTGTGCCTCCTTGAATGTGAAGATGAAGGTGGGGTGTTGACTTCCTCCCCTCCTCCAGTTTTCTGGGGCTCGTTCTGGCAGGGGTAGAGGTCCTCATATCTGCCTTGGGGTGGCTCATGAGAAGAGCCATGTTTGGTCCGATTGGGCTGGCTACTGGCTTGGTTCGACTGGCCACCACCAGAGCTGTGGTTGCTACGGGACCAGTCCGTCCTGTTTTTCCTGCTGCTCTGGTGGCCATTCAGCAAACTTGCATTGGATGAGAGGGAAGATGGGGGAGGCATAGCCGTTGAGGCGTTCCCACCCATCTGGTGGGATGCGACCATCCGGTTCCTTTGCTCGGGGAAAAAATTCGGCTCATTTTTGTCTACTGGGGTTTGTGGCACAGGATTCTTTGGGATGCCGACAAGGTGGCTCTGGTTGGAATGGTTGGTGAGCAGGTCCTTCATCTCATCATAGTTCCCCAGCGTGTTCTGCACACGGTTGGCAAGAGCATCGCCTTTGCTGGTCTAAAAGATCAAAAGAAACCAGGGTTAAGAAAGGTGACCCATGAACAGAGATGGGACAAAGCAAGAAAGGAGAAGATCTGACTTTTCTCAGCCAATAAGCCAGGGGTCTCCAACCTTGACAACTTTAAGACTTCAACTCCTAGAATTCCCCAGTCAGCCATGCTGGAAGTTGAAGTCCACAAGTCTTAAAGTTACCAAGGTTGGATACCCCTGGCCTAAATGCATTCTAAAAAGGACTCTGTTCCTTGGAATCTTTGCTTTCTCCTTAACTTCAGTGATGGGTGTTAAGAAACGTCTTCCAATTCCGCCAGGCCATTATTGGAATATTCCTAAGCCTTTATTTATCTGAAATATTTCTAAATCAATGTAATGGACTGAAAATGTCTCCAGGGTGTCTTAAAAGAATAAAATCACATACAATCAATGACCTATCAAAACAATCAACATTCATAAAACCAAGAATCCCTGGTTTTATGAATTAACATCCTGCTCCAGTCATAAAAAGAGAGAGAGTTGCAACTAAAACCTGGAAGAGACCATTTATTAAAGCTTATTCAAGGAATGGCTGATGTTTGCCATCACAGATGATAGACCGACTCCAGAAGGAAACCTGTCCAAAGGGTTGAGTCAACTGCAAAAGAGGTCCTTGTCCTGTCTATTAGCCAATGGCAGTGCCTTCAAAGCAGAAGTTACTTGAAAAGGATGCCCGTCAGTGATCTCAGTGTGAATACCATGGAGACGGGTGGGAGGAATCCTCTTACATTTTTCTCCTGCCAGTAACATTACTAGTGACAATGCAACTGCAACAGTGTGCATTGGTGGTGGTGGTGATGATGGTGGTGGCCAAGGAACTGGACTAAGGCCTGAAGGGAAGGAGTAGCAGAACCTGGGAGTGGAGTTAAAAGAGGAAATAGCCTAGAATCTCTACATAGTCACAAACAACTAGGTCTAATCTTCCTTTAATTCCGTGGACCCTTATCTAACTCCTAGCAGATGCTACCCATTGGTTGAGAAGATTCATGTGCATAGGCTTTTAGCAACAAATCAGTTTAATTGGACCTTCACCCTTGGACCTGATCGTTCACACCTGACAAGGTTGAAGAGAAGTGAGTTCAAGTTTCCGTTTGATTATGGAAGCTGGGTGGAGGACTTTGGGTAGACAGTTTCTTCCACTTAAGTCATAACCAGGTTAAAATGGGGAAAACACCCTTGATTCTTTTGCCTCTATGCAAAAAAAAAAAAAAAAGAGGGATAAAAATGCAGTAATAAATCAAACAGCTTCTTTCCCTCTCTATCACTATGGCGATGGGATAGTGGGTCACCAGGAAGACGGCAATTTGACTGTTTGGGTATGGACTTGATGTTTAAAAATGGAGATGTCACTCCTTGAAAATAGTATTTTGGCCCCAATGTCAACCAGCCCATCAGCCTGGCAGGTTCAAAATGATCATCTACTCCCCAACGGGGAAGCGCTGCCTACCAGCTCACCGAGAACCTTTGAGTTATCAACTAAGAAGGAAGAGACAATTGCTGGGAAATGATGCAGAGAGCTCATGCTTTCTTTTCTGTGAAAACAGTGGGGGTCAAAGTAATTGCCGACCAACTTCTTCTTCCGCATTGTGATGAATAATAGTTTCAAGTGTCCTTTTTTTGTTGTTCTGAGTTGCCCTGGACTACTAAGATTTGATTCTGGATGCTTTTTGGGCCTGCGTCCAGCTTGATTACTTAATAATTTCTTTCAAAATGAGCGTTCAGGAGAGCTTTTAAAAAAAAAAAAACATCAAAGAAAGATATAAATACAGTTGTCAGCTGTATTTGCAAAATTCAGTTGCCTTTATTTTCTGGAACCACACAGCATGTGTTTTTGCAAATCAATGATTCACAGTCACTTTCTGTAAAGCACAGCAATTATTAGGCAAATTCTGACTCATTTTTGGCATTATTGTGTTTTCATCCCCTGCGTACTTCTTACTCAATTTCCTAGGTTTTTATCTGCGGCTTCTCTTTCTCCCCCCTCTCCTTTTCTGAAAGGCCATTTAAAAGATGGGACATTTGTCTACAGATAATACCTGTGGCACATGGTTGCTGCTCAGATGAGCAAGAAAACTACATCTGAGCAATTGGTGGAACTGTGGCGGTAAAAAAAAGATGACAATTTACCAGAAGAAACACCACTTTTAAGAGATGGTGGAGGAAAAAAGGAAAGCAGTCTTCCAAAAACTATTGGATACATCATTCCTCAAAGGAATAGGTTCCTCCAGGTACGATCAAAATATATCTTATGCATCTTTGTTGGGTTTTGTCAACAAGGGAAACAAGATAATTAAGCCTTAATCCAGCCATTATTTGGCTATTGGGCATCAGAAGGAAATTGGCTTCCTTAGAATACATCCCATTTCTACAGGACAACCATGAAGGAACAACTCCTAATATTTGGCAGTTGACTCGGGAGACATTTGTCAAGGATGATGGGCATAGTGGGGAAGAGATGAAAGACAGAGCTCTGTGTGTGTAGCAGCTGCATCTTCCAAGCATCAAAAAGCCATGATGGTGCAGTGGTTAGAATGCAGTATTGCAGGCTAATTCTGCTGACTGCCGATCGCCAGCAGTTCGATCCTGACCGGCTCAAGGTTGACTCAGCCTTCCAAGTTTGGTAAAACGAGGACCCAGATTGTTGGGGGCAAGATGCTGACTCTGTAAACCACCTAGAGGGGGGTGTAAAGCAGCGTGAGGTGGTATATAAGCCTCGATGCTATTGCTATCTTCTCTCGAGATGCTGGAGAATAATGTCTAGCTGTGGATCCTGTAGAACAATTCAACCACTTTTGGGCTTCTGGTGAGGATTCATGGAGAACTAGATGTCCCCGAAGGAGCTTTGTGATGGAGATCAGCAGTGGACAGTAATCTCTGGCTGGCGCTCTCTCTCCAGGCAAAGGAGAGATGGTGAGATCGCTCATCTGCACTCTGGATAGCTGCTCCTCATGAGTAGACAAGAGGAATGGAGGTTTCTGTACTCGGTTCATGAGCTGTATGAAAAAAAGGCACTGCTTTGCTTGGTCTCAGTTCTGATGTTTGTCAGGATGATTGGATGATCCTTTTGTTTGGAATTGTATATTGTTTGCACCACTATGTTTCTGTTGGAATATCAAGTTTTGGAAAGGAGAAGATGGGAGCAGATTGGAGAAGGAAACGTGATATCTGTATGTCTTTCTTTTTTCTTTTTTTAAAAAAAGAAATGTTTCCGTCACAAGGTTGTAATCAAGAAAATGCACCCTGAAGCAAATGTTTAGAAACTTAATCAATTGTGTAAAGCAAAGAATCATACCGCATGAAGAAACAGTGTTTTGTTTGGTGCACATGGGTGGCTATCTTTCTTTCTTTCTTTCTTTCTTTCTTTCTTTCTTTCTTTCTTTCTTTCTTTCTTTCTTTCTTTCTTTCTTTCTTTCTTTCTTTTTCTTTCTTTCTTTCTTTCTTTCTTTCTTTCTTTCTTTTTTAAAGAAAAACTTAAGGAGGACATTTTGGGGGCCAAAGAGTGCATTCCATTTTACTCAAGAATCAAGTCTTTGTCGTGGGCCCACCTTCACCCACCCAATACACAATGGACAATGACCCAGCCCAGCTTTGACTCTCTCCCCCTCCTCACTTAACACAAGGAGATCTCATTGTGTCAAGGGAAGTGGGGTGGGGAGGGAGGCCAAACACTTGCTCGCTTGTTCCTCTCCTCTCTAGCCAGCCTTGCAGAGATGCTGAGGCAGCACTTGTGCAAAGAGGCTGGACAGGTGGCTGTGACTCAGAATTATTCTTCTCCAAAGAATTACCTTTGCAGGTTTTCAATTGACGGGAATTTCTGAAAAGAGAAAGAAATGGGAAAGCGTCCAGTTTATCCTGGCAGAGTCGCTGTCACAAGGACAAACAGGGCCGTGTCTTTGACCGATGTAGAGCATGAAGGTTTGGTTCATAAATAAAAAACGGAGATGGCCATGTTAGACAGCAGGGAAGAGAGACCCATTCTAAAGCAAGATCCTTATGGAAGTCAACCAAAATGCCACCAAGTAGATGGGGGCCAAGCAACATGTTCAACCCGGTTATTATGTTCAATCTGGAGGCTTTCGATAAGAGATTGGACAGCCATTTGTCCAGAATGGTATGTGGTCTCCTGCCATGGGTGGAGTTTATCTGTCTGTCTGTCTGTCTGTTTATCTAGCTATCTATCATCTATCAATCATCTATCTATCTATCTATCTATCTATCTATCTATCTGTCTGTCTGTCTGTCTGTCTGTCTGTCTGTCTGTCTGTCTGTCTGTCTGTCTGTCTGTCTATCTATCATCTACCTACCTACCTACCCACCCACCCACCCACCCACCCATCCATCCACTCACCCACCCATTTATTTTTCACACTTCTTAACTGCCTTAATCTCCCTCAAAGAGGGTTGGGCTAGAAGACCTCCAATGTCCCTTCCAACTCTATTATTCTATGCTCTATTTAATAAAGTTCTGTTTGAGGTTTGCCCAATCCATACAGGTGTACCTAAATGAGCTGTAGTCATGTAACATGCTCAGATACAACACGTTGCCAATCGTCTGCATTTTTATTGTGTAATGGTGAGGATGCTGTGAGACTTGTGTGAGGATCAGACAAAAGTTACTTTTTTCAGCACTGTTGTAACATCAAACGGTTGCTGTACAAACAGTTGTAAGTCAAGAACTACCTGTAATTTAGAAGTGTTTCTCAACCTTGGCAGCTTTCAGCTCTCAAAATTCACCAGAGTTGAAGTCCACACATCTCAAAGCTGCCGAGGTTGACAAACATTGATTTAGACAGAGGGCAGGATATTATTATCTAATGATGTGTATGTGAACATATACAGAAAACTGCAGAGATGGTCTTTGGAAGTCTTCCCATTCTTCTCGACTTACCTAGTCATAATGGGTGTCCAACATCACTGAAGACATCAAGTTGGAGAAAACAACCTCTCAACATTGGCCAACATCCCACCTTGTGGGCTTCTTGCCTATAATTTGCAGGAGTATCTTCTCCTTGGGGCCGAGGTACAATGAGCAGGAGAAGGAAGACATTGCTTTTCCTACTCAATGAATGTCAAACTTTGCTTCCAGCGTTGACTTACCTTGTATGGTTCTCCAAAGAGATTAAAGCCAGATGCAAAGAGGTCCTCATCCTGCTGGACTTCTTGATTTCTCCGCTCCCATTCCTTCCTCTTAAGCGCGCTCCGATCTTGTTCATAGTGACTGCAATTTTTATTTTATTTTTTGGGGAAAAAAGAGAGAGATACATGATTAAGCATTTACCTAAAAATAAGAAAATGTCTGTCCACTCTTGAAACTTATTGGAAACTGTAAAAAAGAAAACAGGCCGTGAAACATTTTGAACATTTGAGAAATTTAAAGATAAAGAGCAGTTTGATTCTAGAAGGCCTTAACACACATACACACACACAAACAAACACACACACACAAACCAAATAAGGAAGCAAAAATAATGGCCCAATATTTTTCCCAACTCAGATGCCCATCCTAGTGTCATTAGAATATTCCCAAATTATTTATTGAAGCCATTTGAAAGATCTGGAGACTGCACTGCAGCTAAACTCTCTATTTGTGTCACTCAACACACCGAGCCAAATCCAGCGTGGTGGTCTAGAAGTTCGCTGACTCTCGAGCTGTTTATGCTGGCAACATTTCCCAGGTTATCCAAGGCTGAAATGCTCTACCAAACCTTTTATTCCTTCCTTTCCTTTTAAGGGAAGACACTGAAAAATCAGGGGTAGGGAGGAATGGCCACATCCCCATCCAAAACACACATCTATAAAGTTCCAAGCTGAAACCCTACAACTTTCCATTAATAAAATTTGATCAAGGGAGGGAACAAAGCAGATTAGTTTGTGTTGTTTCTGAAATACTGGCCACGATCCTATCCCAAAAAATACAATTCAGTGTTGAAAAAAAAGTAAGGTTCTCTACTTAGGCTGGAAAAAAACCAGACCTACAGATATAGGATAGGCAGTCCCTGGCTTAACAGTGGAGCCCGTGAGAGGGGTCTTGGTGTCCTGGTGGACAACCACTTAAATATGAGCCAGCAGTGTGTTACAGCTGCCAAAAATAATGACAGCGCGGTCCTGGGTTGCATTGACAGAGGGATAGCATCAAGAACACGAGACATGGTAGTACCGTTCTATATTGCATTGGTGAGACCACATTTGCAAAACTGTGTCCAGTTCTGGTTGCCACGATACAAAACAGATGCTGAGGCCCTAGAAAGAGTGCAGAGAAGAGCAACAAAGATGATCAGAGGACTGGAGACTAAAATCATGGCTCTTCTCACTTGAGGGCAAGACAGGAAGCAATGGGTAGGAACTTCTCAGAGGGACATCCAATCTGGAACTAAGGAGGAATTTCCTTACAGTGAGAATGATTCATCAATGGAACAGCTTTCCTCCAGAAGTTGCGGTGCTCCATCATCAATCCAGAAAAGATCGGACAACCATTGGTCCAGGAATGGTATAAAGACTCCTGCCTTGGCCAAGATGACCTCCATGGTCACCTCCAGTGATGCTATGATTCCTGGATCATATATTGTATTAATATGGTTGGTTTAAGGTTGGGTTCATGGTCTGGTTCAATAAAACATGGCTGAGCATGAGGTCTGAATCCAGTCACTTCTTTAGATCAGGGGTCTTCAAACTCGGCCCTTTCATGACTCATGGATTTCAACTCCCAGAATTCCTCAGTCAGGCATGCTGGCTGAGGAATTCTGGGAGTTGAAGTCCATGAGTCATAAAAGGGCCGAGTTTGAAGACCCCTGCTTTAGATGGTCAAGCACCAGCCAACAGAAGGCAATGAAGATGGTTTATGAATTCAACATGGTATCTTTCCTAAGCCATCATATTAGTGGAATTGGAGCTAAACGTATCTGTAACAGCAGGACTGGAGGCTGTGTATAGATGAGCCACTTTAATAAGAGAAATTTATTTATCCAGAATATTTTAACAGTTTGGCTGTATTTTTAATTTTTTATATATATATTTTAAAAAAAGATCCTTTCTACTGCTACTGTTTCCATGTTTAATTAAATTCCACCACCCTAATGCAGCCTGACATAACTCATTACTAAAACATAATTATACAGTAAACAAGCAATATAGCATTTACTATTTCCTAGTAAGTTTTTAAAAAGGATTAATAAAAATGAAGCTCTGTAATTGCTCAAATCAATGTGGATAATTATAATCTGCCCTTTTAGGTAACGTAGAAATATAGTAAATGTGATACAAGGGCTGTAGCTGTAAATCAGTATTTTGGAAAAAAAAAAGGATTATGTCAACACGGGTCTGAGCATTTTTGTCTAGGAAAAGAAAAGAAATGGGTAACTTGATTTCAAAATTTTATCTTCCCTTTCTCCCTATCAAGTCAGGGTTTAGCTGAATTATCTTTGAAACTTCCAAGATTATTCACCATCTGCTTGCTTTCTGCAATCTCGTCTTGATTTATACAAACTGAGATCTTCTTGACCAAAGACGTTCTTGCAGAGAGAAAATAGATAGCTGGCCTCTGGGATTACCACCACGTGGGCATTTTGTAAGCAGTGGACGAGTTTAGGAGGAAACAGCAGAATGAGTTGAAGCATCTAACCACATGCCCAAGTCTTTGCTTTTCTCATGTCCTGAGTTCCAGACCAAGGTGATTTTTTTTTTAAGTTTGCATGGTTGCCTTCTTTATCCAAGGGGCTCTTGAAACCACCTCGAAGCCAATATTCATTGGCTCATTATGTAAACTATGAGGACAGAAGCATTGCTTACATCCTGAGTAGCTAAATGGTATTAAGAAGAGATTTAGGTTGGCCCCTGCCCAGCTCTCTGAGCTATAAGAGAGAAGGGAGACACAGATTTACATAGAACATAGACTCAGAAGGTTGGAACGGAACTTAGAGGTCTTCTAATCCAACCCTCTTCTCAAGGTAGGGGACCTTGTACTGCCTCAGTCAAATGACACCTCCAGTCTATATTTGAAAACCTCCGGTGATGGAGCACCACAACTCCACAAGGCAGGAGGCAACTTATTCCATTAATAAATTATTCTCACTGTCAGAAAATTTCTCCTTATTTCTAGGTTGAGTCACTCTTTAGCGAGCCTCTACCTCTTACTTCTTGTCCTGCCTTCTGATGCTTTGGAGAATCAGCCCATCATCCCCTCTTCTTCATGGCAGCCCCTCAAGTACTGGAAGACAGTTAGTACATTTCCCCCTTCCCCCCCCCCCAATCTTCCTCTTCGTTAGTTCCCTCAATCGTTCATCAGACGATTTAGCCTCCAGACCCCTGATCATCTTTGTTGCTCTTCTCCGCACTCTTTCTAGGACCTCAGCATCTTGTTTCGAATTGTGCTGACCTGCAAGATTAATAAAGTAGACTTCTTCACGTCTTCCTGAGAACCACGGTTCCAGATGTGGCCTACCCAAAGGGCTGACACCGGTGAGAACATTGTAGGATTGGAACAACAATATAAATAACTGTATGAAATGGACCACAGCCTAAGCCAAAGAAAACAAAATAGCAGCCAAGAATAAAATACCTCCAAGTCATGATAAAGCACTTAAACTTCACTGACTTCCTGATCCCCGGCCCTGGGCAACCAGCCAGGTCTTAAAGCATTTTCCGGAAGACCAGCAGAGTTGGGGGCCAATCAAATGTCAAGTGGAAAACCTTTTATATATATATATATATATATTTCTTTTGGTACGCTCACACACACAAACCCATATTCCCAGGGCCTTAGTTACTTTGCCGTTGTTTGATACACCCAGGAGTTCAGGATGACCTATGTCCAACAACAACCTTGTAAAGTAGGCCGAGCAAAGACAGAGAGAAGGAGAGATCTTGATTTATGGCTGGATTTAATTCACCTTCTAGATACGGCCCACATGCAGGTAGCGAAGAACAATATATCCCCGCGTCTCTGCTGGGGATGAATTTAATCTCATTCCAGCCCTTCCTGGCCAAAGAAAATAACCGTATCTCAACACCAGCCTTTTCAGCTCAGCAGGCCAACGTACTGAAGGATTCACACAGCGCGCTATAATGAGGAATAAGCCACGCAGCCATTGGGCTTTTGCAGCGTATAAAGTCACCGCTTTCTCACAGAAGCCGCAATTACTAATTTGAAGTGCTGTCTAATTAAAACCACAGCTATGTATTTAGCCTCTTGTTATGCCCCCTGCCGCTTTCTAATTACAGAGAACTCTTTATCTGCACAGCACAACTTTGCCGGATGCAGACAAGTTTGTATGCCAACCCGGGAGCCTGCCCCCCCCCAAGGGCAGAGGGCACCCCAAAGTCACGTCCTTGAGGGTTCCTGAGAGGCGCACACGCCTTTCTTTCCACTGGGGGACAAAAGATAGGAGAGAAAAATCACTAGGAAGGTTCAAAAGAACGTTGGAGGAAGACCTTGTTGAATTACTCAGGTTGATTGTGGTGCCAAAGACAACTCAGTTTAAATCAGCTACACCCAACTGGGCACCTTCCAGATCTGAGGGGACTTCAGCTTCTAGAATTCAAAAGGGGCAATAATCTGAACCAAAGTTAGTTCTGGTTTCAAAATCTCAACTAAATATTCTGATAGCTAAACAATTTTTTCATGGCTGTTCTGATGCTCGTTTTGGGGGGACCACTGACTTCTCTTTCTGAATGAGTTGCTCGGGTGAGCCTACACAATCACACCAGGCAGCAGGTTGATCTTTCGTTTGATGTGACAACATCATCCAATATCAGCCGTGAAAACATCGGTTAATCAGATTGGACCTCAACCAACAGCAATCTAAGTTCAATGAAGAATAACCGTGCATTTTTGCCAAGGAAGGCTGACAAAACATATAAAAGGGACTTTTTCAGCATGGCAGAAATTTGTTGCACAAAATGGTACAGAGTCCATGGCTTTGGTTATGGATGTTTGAATGTTCAGTTTTAAGTCTAGTTACAGCATTTGCGCAAACTGTTATTCCAAAACAAAGATGAACATCTCCCAGGGGTGTATCAGAGTTTCAACCTCTTCTCCAAAGCACCTGAAGTTAAGACAAGAAGCAACAGATGGAAACCAATCAAGAAGAGAAGCAATCTAGAACTAAGGAGAATTTTCCTACAATTAGAACAATTAATCGGTGGCGCGACTTGCCTCCAGAAGTTGTGGGTGCTCCATCACTGGAGATTTTTAGGAAGAGATTGGACAACTATTTGTCTGAAATGGTGTAGGGTTTCCTGCCTGAGCAGGAGGTTGGACTAGATGATCTCAAGGTCCTTTCCGACTCTGTAATTCTGAAGAGGGTTGAAAGAATACCAACCAGCTCTTAAAAAATGGAGAACTCCTGACTCATTTCTTGTTCACTTCTTAGATGCACGTCCCTGTTATGCTGCCTTAAATAGAACGTGCTTTTGGAGAGGCACCAAGACCCTCAGAGTAATTGTGAGCCTCACACCAACATTCTAGACATCGCACCCTATAAGATAAGCTCTCGCAGCTACTCTGATTTGTTCCTATGGTTTCTTTTAAGAACTGTCCTCTTGTGGATCTGTAGAACTTCAAAGACCATCACGGGGTGTACAGGATGTACTCAGAAGAATCCTATAAAAAGATATTTTGATACGGTGTCTGCTTTCAAAACAGGAATCTTACCCTTGTATAGTTCAAACAGACCCAGGCCGGTGAAATGAGCATACCATGTTCTTTCCTAATGTTTTATTCAGCTCAAACAGTAGAAGCACCATAATGACTATTGAAAGCAAATTTTCTCTCTTTAAAGCTAGCCTTCAGAACAAATACAAAAAAAAAAAAAAATTCCTAACCGGGAAATGACTCTTTTATATTGCATTTAGTAGATATCACAGGGCTGGGGAAAAAAAAAGTATTTCAAATTTCTCAATGGAAAAAGCCAAATCCTTTGCAGCCAGCTTGATGTTTTTTAAGGTCAAAAGCTTGGGCGCACCTCTAGCAAACCAGAGGAAGAGACAGAAAGATTTCACAAAGTTTCCTATGCCACCGACTCTAAGGCATCAGACACGTAGGTCTTTATCGGTCACGTTATTATTTTAAGAGTCCATTCTGTTACTCATTCATTCAGAGTGACACTGATAATTTAGCATGATTTGATGGGCTTCCTCTGGGCCACCGTCGTTTGGTCTACAAGAAAGACGAACACACAAATAAATATTAAATAGCTTCAGAAGTTATCGGAAAGCTTTTTCTCTAGGCATGTCACCCATATGTCTGATTTTATTTTATTTTTTTCCCTTGCTCAGCTTTCCTAAATACCAGTCACAGCAATGACTATACTCACTGGCTAAAAATGGAATAAGACGTGTGGTTTATGTCCCACAAAACTACCGGTTGGAATTATGCTCTGGGGCATCCTTTATTTTCACAAGACCAGAAACTTGCTTCAAAAGAAAACAAACTACAATTAAAAACTTTAAGGTTCTCTGCTCAAGTCCCAAATGGGTCCATCAAGTTCACTTCTCTTGCAAAGACTTAACAGATGTATTATTTTGTAGGCTTTCCGAGAGTTGATTTGTCTCTGATCTGAACCAGCTTAAAGCATGTAGGGAGAAACAAAAGACATTTTGGTCTCCAGAATTGGTTACAAACCTCTCTTCCCTGGAAATAAACCTAACATGATACATCAAACCACAATGTTCAACCCTTCCAGGTAGTAGAAGTCAGGTAGTGTGGTCAAATGCTTAAGCTGAAGTCAAGCAGAGCAGTTGATTTCAGTCTATAAAGTTTGTGCCCCAATGCATTTTTTTTTAGCTTTCGTGGTGCCAGCGAGTTCTTTTAAAAATAATAAGTGAGACATTTGTTAAGTGAATTTTGCCCCATCTTAATGTCCTTTCTTGCCACAGTTGTTAAGGGAATCACTGCAGTTGTTAAGTTTGTCACACGGCTGTTAAGTGAATTTGGCTTCCCCATCAACTGTCAGAAAGTGACAAAAGGGGATCACATGATCCCAGGAACACTGCAACCGTCATAAATATGAACCAGCTGCCAGGCATCTGGGTTTTGATCACGTGACCATGGAGATGCTGCAACGGTCATAAGTGTGAAAAAAGGTCATAAGTCCCTTTTTTCAGTGCCGTTGTAACTTCAAACAGTCTCTAAACAAACTGTTGTAAGTCAAGGGCTAGCTAAACATGCACAAAGATGAATACAAATACCTATCAGGGAAAGGGTACCATGGGGTATGAAACCTGATTATCCATACTTCAAGGGTTCTTTGGGGAAACAAAAGATTGGAATGCTCAAACAGATTTTCCAAAGCCTCTGCTCCATAAAATCAAAAAAACCCAATGCTATATAGGATGGTCAGATTCCCTACCTATTCCCACCACTTCCACCAATCCATCACTTCTCGGCTATTGGCGGAGACCAAGGGTAGCCATTCCGCAGCATCTTTTAGTTATTATGGTTGCTGATTCCCCAGTTCTCCCTTAAAGAGTGTTGAGTTGTGGTTCCTTTGTGTGTGTATTTGGGGGGGGGGAGCTCAATCAACACTTTCATTTATAGGACTGTGGTTCTCCATAATAAAAATACTGGGGTTGAGAAGGCTATAGAGAAAAGATATAGAAAAGAACTCTACTGTTATTAGCAAAAATCTATTCATCTTTTTCAAAGCTGAGAAATTCAGACCCCCAGCTCAAATTTTATCTCTCTCCCTGCCCCCACACAGCCTTCACATTCTCCTTAAGAGTCACAGTAGGGTGCCTATCTAACACAGCCTCTTAATACTCATCCTTTATCTTGGATGTAATTTATCTGGTGCCAAGACTTCCTAATGAATTTCACACATGTGTACTTAAATTTGTTACAGCTTAGCAGTGGAGTATGATAAGCAGTAAGTAGAGCGCTGAATTTCAAGCTTTCTCCCAACAGACACATAAAGGGGCTTTGCTATCCGCTGAAGGAGGGAAGTAAGATGGGAAAAGGAAGGGATAAAGTTTAAATTGCAAATCCAGCAAAATGCAAAGTGGGGGGGGGGGGTTGGGGGTTTGGAGAAACCCAACTCCCGCACCCATGGTTGATTGGTGGTGGCCAAAACAGCTGCCTTTCTTGAATTCATTGCAGGTGTTATTATTTTATTATTATTCAGTTTGATTGATGTGACACATGCAGTAAGCCAGGGATCTGAATAGTTAGGTCAGATAGCCTGCTTGGGTGTCCCTTGTTTAAGAATGCAATGTCAGCTACAAAGGATCAAGACCATACATTAAATTTCAGCGCAAAGCTTTAATGCTCAAGCCAAAAATTGAATCAACTGAAGTTCAGCACTAAATAGGCACTGGATAAGGATCGATGGAATTCAAGAGGGGTTGAGCTTAGACCGTTTGTGGCAACGTAATAACTCTAGACTGATGACACTCTTAACTCTACCCTCTAGCTCTGCCTGATCTTCTCCCACATCTAAGATTGAATGTTGTGATGGCCACCATGTCAGAGACTTTAAAAAAGAATGAGAGAAATTTTTCAGAATATGGAGCGAATCCTGGTTAGTCCTCTCAGTGGATGCTTGCTAGCTTCTTCATCTTAGGCAATTGTATTTAAATGCATGTTTGCTGGGAAGTGACAATCAAAGAGGCAGTTGTCCTATCCATGCAAGCCTGGTGCCTATGAGAACATTAGATCACAAAGGGTTCATATCTCTTTTGGTGTTTCTGTTCTTTTTTGAGCAGTTTTGAAAACGTAAAGTTAACTGAAAGGAAGATAGCTGAGTTAACTGGGATTATCAGCAGGCTGTTTCCCGTGGCACATTAACGTTCACGATGATGCTATTAGTTTTTATTTTCTTAAATAAAACCTTATGCATTCATGTTTAACTATCATATGTTTAATGGGACTATTCTGATTACAGAGTGATTGGGCTGTGATTTATGCCACAATTACCTGTGTTGTGAGAAATTTCTGCCTTCCAGGTCTGACATCAAGGGGGCAGAACCCCATAAAACATCTTATTTCATAGCAATTCTGGATAACTCAGAGCAATAACTAATCATTTTGAGAAACAATATGCTGTGAAACAGTGAGCAAGCCAATTTCTATAATTAGGGCCACTGTTGTGTACTTTTACTTCTCCATCAATAGGACTATTGTCAAGCAGGTTAAAATATGCCCTTTGCTACAGAAACACTGCCAAGGTTTGCTTGCGTTGAGGTCTCAAAGAGACACTTATTAGAAGTCTCAACCATTCAAGTCCCACTTGGGTTGAAATCTACATCAGCTTGACTGTTTATTAACTATATTTATAGACTGTCCTTCAGTCATAAATGCTCCCCAAGTGGTTTTGCAGCGAAGCAAATGAAAATAACTCACAAAGAAAAATGTAACCGTAAATTGAATAGTAAATTTAAAAATAAAATCAAGTTAAAACAACGAAATGAAATAATGAAATAAAATAAAATAGGCAAATGTTTTTCCCCAGTCAAAGAAGAAAGTCAGAATAATGATTCTACTCCAGTGTCCTATAGATGCAAATACAGGCCCAGATTGTATATTTTCCTAAATTACGACTTAGTTAATAATAGTTAACTGCGGGTCCACAAATGCCTTGATTCATAAAACTTATTAAAACATAGCACACAGTTTCAAATCACAGAGAATTGCTGGGAGACAGGCCGTATACAAATTTAAATAATTATAATCATAACAACAATGCAACATTTGGAAAATTGGTACCACAAAGGGTTGGGTCACATGTTCTCCTTCCATACACCACGAAATTTCATCCTGGTGATGTGTGAATGCAAATCCTTTCTCCAATGTGGTCTTTTCAACCTAGGCAAATTGAAGGTGATTACAATTCCTAGCAATTATGGGAAAATTTGACTTTGTTTGCATAAAAAGGGAAGGTTTAGGTCTTGGCTGTAGATCTTCACATGTCTAATCATGTCTAATGAGTAGCAGCTTCCCAGATCTTTGTTAAGTCAATGCAGACAATATTGGGTTGGGTGTCTGAAGGTTGTCTGAAGTTGAGTCATTGCAACTGAACTATTTTTGTTGTTGTTTGAAACTCCAGACAACCTTGAGCCAACTCTATCTGGATGATTGAGAACCTGCATTGATATTGGGTTAGGTCAGGGGTAGGCAACCTTGGCTCTTTTATGACTTGTGGACTTCAACTCCCAGAATTCCTGAGCCAG
This sequence comes from Protobothrops mucrosquamatus, assembly GCF_001527695.2. NCBI lineage: Eukaryota > Metazoa > Chordata > Lepidosauria > Squamata > Viperidae > Protobothrops > Protobothrops mucrosquamatus. The sequence continues at coordinate 709,766 of NW_015387376.1, read as the reverse complement.
CATGGGGGAACTATGGCCCCCTCATGACTCCTGGACTTCAACTCCCAGAATTCCTGAGCCAGCATGGGGGAACTATGGCCCCCTCATGACTCCTGGACTTCAACTCCCAGAATCCCTTAGCCAGCATGGCTCAGCTTGGAAACCTCTCCCTTTTCCCTCAGCATGGCTGGCTCAGGAATTCTGGGAGTTGAAGTCCATGAGTCATAAAAGAGCCAAGGTTGCCTACCCCTGGGTTAGGTGATTAACAGCGCTGATTCAGGAGTAGGCAACTTCCTATATCCCAGTGGTGGGATTCAAATAGGTGAACAACCAGTTCTCTGCGTGGATGCCACTTCCAGAAGTCCATTCTGGGCCTGGGCAGAATTAGCTACTGGTTCTGCTGAACTGGTGTGAACTGGCTGAATCCCACCACTGCTATATCCCTTATGTTTCTATGACACACTTTGGCTTCCCTTGCTGGTAGGAAGAGAATCACAACGCTGTGTCTACAAAAAAGAATCTCCTTCTCTATCAGGAATTTAACTTAATATACAGTGCAGTTGTTTTTTTCACCCAAAGCAAGTAGATTCAGTGGCTCTAAGTGACTCAACTGCTGTTACAACAATTTGCATTTCATTAGCTTCCACGCTTGCAGAGTCACGTTTCCCCTCCATCATTTCTCTGTTTTAATGATTTCAGTGTTTTAATTCATGATTTCTGCTCATGTCAAGTCAGGAGGTCAATCCTGGGCAAACCTCTCCAGTGGCAAAACAGATGCAGAAGGCATTAGGATGAAACCTAAAGAAGGAAACAGGAACTTGCTCAATTAACCTATAAGGGAAGGAAGACCAAAGGATGCTGTTAAGTGACTTTACAGAACCTTTTTTCACCCTCTTTTCATTCTTCCCAGGAACATATTAACAAAGAATGCTTGAAGTTCGAAGCCTAAGCAGAAAACAGAAGAATCTCTGTCTCTTAAGGATACGTCCGGTTATTAAATGTAGGGTTTGAAGATCAATGAGATAATTGACATCATGCAATCATCTCAACATATTCCTAGTGGGGAAATTGTTCCTCACTACTACGTTGTATCAGTTTTTGATTCACTGACAGCTAAATATGGGTCTGCTGGAGCTATTACAGGGTAGTGCAAGAAGATAGAGGAAGGAAGGAAGGAAGGAAGGAAGGAAGGAAGGAAGGAAGGAAGGAAGGAAGGAAGGAAGGAAGGATAGTTCCAGCCATATATTTACCATCCATTCCAATTTTAAAATTTTGGAAGATATTCATTTTGTTGTATGCTATGCCCTCTGTGATCCTTCTTGGATGTTTTAAGTGGACACCAATACATCTTTGGGGATGGTTCAACAGAAACTTTAGGCCATCTGCTATTCTATTGTTCCTTATATAAGGACTCTAGACAGACCTTTATATACCCTGGAATATAATTCCATTTCCAGGTAGGGACTGCGATTTCTATTTAATGCTACAAGGACTCAAAAATAACCACTCAAGTGGTCCAGTTCTAGGCTACCATTTGTACTATACTCCCTACCCTTACTTAGAATGGGAACCTCTTCTAATATTTTACTTGGGTTTATTTTAGGAACCATGTTTGTAATTATTTTTAGACTCTGTTATTCATGTTCCTCTCTTATGCATACATATAGACATGAGGATGTAGTACTTATTTTATTCAATATTTTCTTTGTATCTGACCTTAGGGCTGAAGTGGAATTGAACTGAACTGAACGCAGAGGACGGTTATGAGCCAAGATTAGCTCAATTGTACCACAGAGGGAATATCAGCAACCTCCTAACACATCTTGTGCTCTGTTTTGTTGCTGCTAAAAATGCGTATTATGCACTGCACGGTTTTATCGTCTCAGAATGACGCTTAATACCGTCTAATACAAAACAAGACTTTAAGCACCAAATCATAATTTAGCGGAACGCCCCTTATCTCTCTCTCGATAGCGAATCTTGAGTAGCAACTACTACTTGTTATTGTGTCTTTAGGAATTGACATCTTGCGCGAACGTGCTGATTTCCACTTCAAGGCCCCGGCAATTGGCATTTTTATTCCGAGGAACACTTAAGTCAACAATAGCTCTTATCAGGATGAGGTATTCTTGAAATTGCTGATCTGAATTTCATTCCATCTCTCCCTTCCACCCATGCTCCATTTTCACACATCGACTGCAAGCAGGCTTCCTTTTAAAACATAAATAACAAAAAAAAACCCACCAACCCAACAACATAGAAATACAAATGAGACGGCTTCCTTCACCTGCCTTCGCTTATCAAAAAGATTGAAGAAACAAGTCAAAACAAAGAGTTGTAATGCCATCAGAAGGAACGCGAACAAAGACTGCGGAAATGAAATCAGTGTCTTGCATACTATTCTTCTGACACATTGAAAGCTGGTTCTATCACAGCCTGGGTGTCTGGAGTCTGTGATTTTTGAAGGACCACTTATGGATGTATTTCAAATGCTGAGCTTTAGAAAGGAAAGGAATTGGTCTCAAAGATCCTTTAAATCCCACCAGATATATATTTGGCATTACCAACCAGCAAGAGCCTTCTTAATTGTGGGGTCCTTGGTACTTTCTGAGCTTGGCTATTGGATGGAAACTCATCAAGGAGAGGAGCAACCTAGAACTAAGGAGAAATTTCCTGACAGCTAGAACAATGAACCAGTGGAACGGCTTGTTTCTAGAAGCTGTGAATGCTCCAAGTCTGGAAGTTTTTAAGAAGAGAACCATTTGTGATGAAATGGTATAGGGTTTCCTGCCTGAATAAGGGGTTGGACTAGAAGACCTCCAAGGTCCCTTCCAACTCTGTTATTCTGTTTTCTTGCAGACTTTTTATTACTGAACTAGGTAACATCATGAATGATATTACCTAATTGGGTAACAACCAAGCTCAGACAGCACCAAGGACCCCATAGTCATCTTCCTCCTCCTCTTTGTCCTCCTTCTCCTCCTCCACCACCACCAAAAACACCACCACCACCATTCCACTAGCCTCCGTTCCCTTCCAACCTTGATGACATTCTCTAGTTGGGTAATGAAACATCTGCAAGACCCCCACAGTTCAACCCTAGGCTACAATTGGCCTTTTAATTGTGCAAAACACCAAGACATAAGGAAGATGTATACCCTCGGGATCTACATTACATCTACATTAGTTCTTCGTGGCTATATTGTGGTGTCAACCTTTCAAGATAGCCCACCCAAGAAGCACAAACCATGAGTGCTAAGTCTACCTTTATCGTGAGGTTACAATAACAGAATCTTGACAATCTGAAAACACTTCCCGCTTCCTTTACTTTTACTTTCCTGAAATGATGCTTCCACACCCCTTTTCCTTTTGTGGACTGATGGCTATCCTTTTGCTGATGGTTGTCTAGGCTGCAGCTCTTCCTCCTGTTTTTCCAAGGTCATCTCCACAATTACTACATCCCAGTGTTTTAAATCAATCAAGATATTAACAACTGTGGATTATTCCGAGGTGCGATGATCCGGGGAGTGGCTAACAGAAAGATAATTCCACTCTAGATGGAGAAATGTTGACCGTTTTGCAGCTGTGGATCATTGATATACGTTGGCTGTCAAATGTGAATTAGAACTGCAGGGTTTTCTCATCGAAAGGGCAAAGAAACCCTTTGCAAAATATTAAAATTATTCAGTTTATAATTTTCCTTTTCTCCCCACCACCACGTTTCCCAGTTTTTATTATGATTATGATGATTTAGTGCTAAAATAATACTATTGTATTAACTTTATGCATTTATTCTTCCCGCTTTTTAATTAGTATGTAATAGCATCTATCTATTTAGCTGTGTACCACCTTCAGCTTCAAAACCTCTTGGAGAGCCCGCTTGCTTTAAAAAGGTGGCACTAAAATCATAAATATTAAGGTGAGAGACAGGGAAATAATTACATGCTGCTGGTCTTGTTTGGCTGTAACATTTCACTTTGTTGAATTCTTTTTTGTTTCTTTGTTTGTTCGTTTCTTTTTCCACGGTTAATTTCATACTGTTTGGCTTGCAAATGCTAATTATTGCCTAAGCTTTGGAATGGGTAGGTGAACGTGTTAGGAAAAAGCACAAGGGCATCAATAAATTCAGATAGTATAAATACAATAAACCAAGTTATTGCAGGAGCTGTCCATGATCCTATCCAAATAATCTCCCTAGACATGGCTAGATAAGTAGTGGCTATTACGTACCAAGCTAGAGAGAGAAAACTTCAGACCTTTCGCACCAGCCATAAAGAAATCTTTGTGCAGAATCCCATGCAATAACTTGGACCAGATCCTGCCTTTCATTTGAAGCATCAAGTTACTATGCAGGTGGAGAGGGAGGGAGGGAGGGAGGAGAAGAGAGAAAAAGGAAGGAAGGAAGGAAGAGAGGAAGGAAGGAAGGAAGGAAGGAAGGGGAAGAGGAAAGAGGAAGTGAGAGAGGGAGGGTGGAAGGGAGGAAGGAAGAAGAAGAGAAAAAGAGGAAGGAAGGAAGGAAGGAAGGAAGGAAGGAAGGAAGGAAGGAAGGAAGGAAGGAAGGAAGGAAGGAAGGAAGGCAGACAAAAAAAGTGACATTCAAGGACTTGAAGGGTTTCTTAGAGAAGATGACCAACTGTCCAAAGTGACAGACATGAACTCTTCTTCTTATGTTACCAGAAGGTAGTTTCCAACTTTGGGTTGGGGGAAAAAAAGAAATAAACAATGCTTTGTTCCATATGTCTCCACGAGCCTTATAGACAAACAATGGAATGAACAAAAACCAAGTACTATACTAGTTTTCTAAAAAGTCACAATCCCAAGCAGGTGTGTCTTACACAATATGATAGAAAAATCCAAGCTGGAGCTGATTTTTACAGGCAGAGCATGGGTTCAACACCTGGAGTGTGGCTCCTCCTGTCCCACTGCCCCGTGGACTTGTAAGAAAATGGGAAGGCGAAATGGGCCGCATTTAATGTTCTCAGAACACTGCAATGCATTTGCCGCTACAAATATTTTTAACTCTCCCTCTGTATGTGAAAGAGACAAATACACAGAAGGATATCTTAATTGGCACATTTTATGTACCCGGGAATAATGGCCTTAAATAGGTTGAAGAGAATGCCATATTTATCTCTCCAGCATAATGATTCAGAAACCGAGAAGCCAAAGATTGAGTCACGAATGGAATATATATTGCTTCTTTTCAATATATTATATATTCTGTTCTTACTAAAGCCCCTGAAGGCACAGCTTGGGAGAGAGAAAGAGAGGGAAAACCTAAATGTTTCATTTCTGCTCAACATAAGTCATCTCCTCCCTGCCCTTTACTTCTGCTTTCCTTTTAATTTTATTTATATATATATATTTCTGGAAGCTAGGAATCCGGATTCCAGCAATACGTTTCATATTGTTTGTTTTTCAGGTCTCCAAATTTCCTCTTAATCATGAGGAAATGATTAATTATTGTCCCCCAAAGCCGGGACATTGATTGGCTAAACATCAAGAAGGACATTTTCTGCAGCCTAAATCCTTATACAGGCAGTCCTCGGCTTACGACTACAGTTGAGGCCCAAATTTATGTTGCCGAGCGAGACAGTTGTTAAGTGAGCTTTACAACCGAGAGACAAAGCTTCATGAGGTGAGCTGGGTCTGGGCTATTCCCCCGAGCAATCTTTTGTTACCGACAGTCCATTGTGCAAAGTTATGGCTTGCATTGCCCAAGGCGAGTCATGAGAGATGAGAGAGAGCCTCCAGCGTCTATAATTTAAAATTCAGCTACGCTCCATCAGGTAGCCTTTGACCAGGAAGCCATCCAGTTTGTTTATCGGCTTTTCCAGTCACTGACCCTCACACCTTTTTTTCAAGCACAACAAAATAATAAAAACTGGCCTTGTTTCCCACCCAACTTGGCACTTCCCGGTGAGTGCATTTTTGATCCTTGACTCCGTAAACAAAAAAGAGTTCTAATCCGTTCCTAATTGAGGTGCCCCCTTCAAGAGGTTGGGAGAAAGGAGAGGATCGGGGAACCTAGAATTACTAAACCTAATACTAATATTCAAACACATCTCAAATCAGGGAACCGTCCCATTTTATATTTTTTTCTGCATTTTGGAATGTGCACCCTGCAGATGCATCAAGATTCGTCAGAGAGGACTATCAGATTGCCTGAGGTGAAAGAAAGACATTATTAAACAACAGCGAAGATCTTTCTAAGCACTCTGCTGATTCATGTGGCAAGCACTGAAGAAATTCACCATGACCTATCATCCAGAATCAGAATCAGAATCACAGAGTTGGAAGGGACCTTGTAGGTCAGACATGTCAAACACAAGGCCTGGGGGCTGGATGCGGCCCACGAAGTGGTTTCATGTGGCCCACGAAGCCATCCTGGAAACAGTGAGGGAACGTCCCCCGCTGCCTTGGCCCTGGCCCAGGCTGGCTGGGGGCCAATGTACAATTTTGTGGTGGCCATCTATGCTGAAACGCATTCAGTCTTAGCTCCATAACCTCCCCCCTGCATGGCCTGAGAGGAATAGTGAGGCTCCTCCAGTGGACCATGCCTTGGCACTTGCTCTGGTTCCACCCCCTTCTGCCAGAGACCCTCAGATCTGTCCCACTCCTGCCCAGGCCCCCACAGGCACCCTTGACGCGAACAATGTAGAGCTGGCCACGCCCACCCAGTAGGCCACGCCCACTCCATCCACGCCCACGCAGTAGGCTGCACCCACCCTGGTCGCACCCATCCGGCCCCCTGAGGGCAACCGCAATGCTGATGTGGCCCTCAATGAAATTGAGTTTGACACCCCTGTTGTAGGTCATCTAGTCTAACTTCATACCCAAGCAGTAGACTCTACCCCAAGGAACGGAAGACAGATAGGATGGATAATATTGATATACAGCACCTTGAAAAGTTCCTTCATTGCATCCAGTATAATTTAGTTTTTACATCTGCTCATGGTTAGTGGGCGAGTTAAAATATGTATTAAATCGATAGGCTACTTCCCGACGATTCTGGAGTTTTACCTCAGCACAGCATGCAAAGGTTTTATGGCAGGTTTTAAAAGCTGTCCTTATTAAGCATCTACTACAGGAATTGAGTGAAGCCGTTTCTGCTGGCTCTGCAGATGGAGGGTTTAGTTTTTAGCATCTCTCTCTAGCAGGATAACGCAGGCCCTGAGGAGAAAAAGACAGATCTTGGAAAGCTTAGGACAGAGCAGAAAATATTGAACGGGCAGGGCAAACTCTTAAGCCAATAGAAGAAAAACGGTCCATGTTTCCAAACCAATTTAAGTCGAATTATTATTGCCTATGTTTTCAGGCAGAATTCTTTTTGAGTTCAGCTACCTGATAAAACTTTCATAAAATGTATGACTGCCATGAGCTTCCCAGCTTTAAATATCTGTATGCAATGTATAATGCATAACAGGCTGACGAGCAGCTTACAAGGGTCATATAAAGCATTCCTTTAAAGTAGCTTCACAAAACCACACACCTCACATGGAAAAGAAGTGCCTTAAGATGGCAAAACGGGCCACTCCTGTGTAGATTGGGCAGGCAAATCACAGATGTCCTGGAATTCACACGTGTTGCTAAGGCAAAACAAGACTGCTTTGATTTGAGCCCTCCTGCTCCATCTAACAAGGTCCTGCACACACCTAGCTAATTGGGATTTATTCAGTGTCACCCAAACTCCACCACAGATGCATAGTCTCACAAAAAATGGGAACAAATTGCTTCTGATTGATCCATCTAGGAGAATAGTTGTCCAAAATGTAAAACAAGAAATTCTAACAGGCGGCTATGCAGATGGTACTAAAAACTGATATGATTTAGGCTCGTTCCGCCGCTTCTATAGCCAAAATATTGTTTTATATATGAGTATCACTGGTATACAATGATTTTAAAATGGCACCTAAATATTTAAAAATATAAAGCGTGTTTTAGTGAGATCTAATATAGAGGGAGGGAGGGAAGGCAGGCAAGCAGGCAGGAAGGAAGGAAGGAAAGAAAAGGGAGGGAGGGAGGGAGGGAGGGAGGAAGGAAGGAAGGAAGGAAGGAAGGAAGGAAGGAAGGAAGGAAGGAAGGAAGGAAGGAAGGAAGGAAGGAAGGAAGGAAAAGGGAGGGAGGGAGGAGTAAACCAATACATTTTTCCAATGTTTTAGTTTTTTGGTACTCAAAGTAGCAACTCAGTTTATACCATTGTTTTATCCTCAGTTCAAGTTCATCCTATCCCCCAATGAATTTGGCATATACGGCCAAAGTTTCATCCTGACCGAAACTCTAAGCCATACTTTCTTTGTCATGCATTTTTAATTTGCTCCTCTACCGCGTAATTTGCACTCACCCCAGCCCTATTTACTCAACAGTACAGCGAACCAAATGCTGGAGCGAAGAGCTACCAGATACAACGGATCTCTCGCTTTGGGGCTTCATAGCTCATCTTTGCTCTGCTTCAAGTTATCCTAAAGTCACATGTCTTCTCCTGGCCTGCTCAACAGTCAATCTTGATATGTATTTACACTCTAAAATTATCCCATCTTTCAGTTGCCATGGCAATGCATAAAGTAGAACAGGGCTTAAGAGCTGGGGTGGTACAATGTCCAGCTAGCTCCACAACGTCAGCAATTGTCTTCGCTGGCAGATGCAACCACAGCTTCTGAGCTGTTCCAAGAAATTTCTGGCTGCTTCCTTGGTGGAGGACAGAATATTTGAACCACACATTTTTTCCTGAGCTTGTAAAATACTCTATTGCTCCAGCTATAGCGCAAAAGCACAATTGTGTCAGTGATGAAAGGTTTCCCCTGACCAGTTAGTTTCTAAAAATTGAGGAGGAGAGAATTCTCGTTTTCTAGAAGAAAGCTGACCACGTCATTCTGCAAATTATGAGGTCACCTCAACCAACGGAGAAAGTTATATGTCGTGTCACAAAGCCAAGAAACCATTTGCCATTAATGTATCACGTCAGTATAAGTCTATTGAACAGAGGTAGGAAATCTCTAACCCATTGGATGCTATGGAACTACAGTTTCCAGTAGACCTAGGTAATATATCTAGGAGTGAGGGATGCTGGGAACTGTAGTTCAGCAGAGTCTGGACAGCCAAGAGTACTCTTCCCCGCAATTCAAGTCAATTCAAAATTGAATCTTATTGAGAACAGAGGGATGATTTCCTGATAAGCATTACACACACACACACCCTCCCTATTGCTTCCAGTAAGACTAACTCAATCTTCAACCATGCCAGTGCCAACATCTCTTCCTGGACTTCTGGATCAAATCACACACAAGAATGAGGAACACTTACTGAGTTCAAAGCACTAAAGAGTTTTTTATTGCTACTAATACACACGAATCTGGTCAACTAGCAGTCAAAGCTAAATTGGCACCAGGTAAAAGTCAATGGAATACATGGAGAGCTTCACTTGGGTCTTTTGTGGGAATGCAAAGATTCCAAACTGATGACAAATTTAACCCCACCTTCCAGCTCAGCCTGCATATCTCCTACATATATTTTGCAAAAACCTATTATGGTTTTGCTTGATAGCTGCTGTTGGTGGACACAGCCCATTGCAACAGAAAGCAAGAAAGAAGATTATGAATAAAGATCATTGCATTATTCCAGATCTCTGGTCAGCCACCCCTGCAATGGGCAGGGTGACCAGCTCCTGATCAGCTCAGTTGCTCAGTTATCATTTTGTTCTTCAGATAGTTTGCCCGCAAATGCTTCCCCCCCCCACAAGTCAGTGAAGGGCACCATATTAAACAACGAGTGCATTAAGACGATAGCAAATGATTAGTATAATGAAGACGCTGACTGTTTTAATTAATGCCTCATCTTTAAATGCAAAAAGGGAGGATGACAGCATAAATGCCACATCCTTTTAAGCACTTCTGGAATGCATTTTAGAAGTTATCGGGTTTTAACGTCTCCTTTGCTTTTGGTTACGAAGCCCTTTCAGCTCCACTACTTAAGGGTAATTTAGCTAATAACTGATACTTCCCAATCTTGTGGTATCCATATCTACATGACAGATTGAACACAGTTCTTTGGGGCAGACAATCTTGAGGGATTTCTTCTTCATTGCATGGACTGAGAATTGGTAGAAAACATCCAGGATGATCTCCCTACATTACAACAGGTCAGGATGGAGACTTTGTGCAATTTTCTTCCCGGAAAAACCAATTATGGGGACATTGTTTTGACTTTTCAGCTCCTCTTTAACCAAAAACCCAAGCTGCTACATTTCAAAACAGGAATTCCTCGGTGTCATTTCAAAAATAGAATTTAGCTGCTATGTGCATTTAAAAGTTCTTTTTGCTGTTGTTGTATTAACAATTATGAATTAAAGAGAAATTGATCAGTGAAACAGCGTGCCTCCAGAAACTGTGGCAGGCTTTTAAGAAGAGATTGGGCAGCCATTTGCCTGAAATGGTATAGGGTTTCCTGCTTGAGCAGAGGGTTGGACTAGATGACCTCCAAGGTCCCTTCCAGCTCTGTTCTTCTGTATTCTGCTCAATTCCTGACAAATTCCTCTCTTTAACCAAAAACCAAAATGCCACCTTAGGAAACATGACACTCAAGTATCATTTTCAAAGACAGAATTTGACTACTATATGCATAAAAATGTTGCTACCATCTTGTTCTATCTGCTCTTTGATACTGCACAAGGATGTTGATACTGCACAAGGATGTTCACATGGGGAAGCGATGCAGGCATTAAAAGCACAAAATGCAGACCCCAAATGGAGATTTCATGGCATTTCCTTGGTGGGTGCAATTTCCTCCTGATAGTGATTTAATCTTGTCCCTCATCCCCACATAAACTCTGTTGTGTCTAACCACTTAATTAGCGCCTGGTTTAATTGCCCAGATTTGTTTTTAATATGAAAAAAAAAACCACAGGAAACTATGAAACATGGAACATGGGTTAGTAAGAGAAGCGATGGGTGTGTAATAGTGACATCCATCTATACAATCTGATTAATCATCCCCACCCCGTGTCATTAAATGTTTAAAACGAAATCATTTTCCTCTGACTGATCATATTCGGCAATTTTAGGATTATTTTATGATCCCGATCAATGTAATTAATGAGAAGGATGGTTAATTGGTTACCCTGGCAGGTGGGCGATTACACCTTGGCATTTTGACTTCTATACTGCAGTTCTACTTTTTTTTTATAATCTCTTTTGCCTTGCAGCCCCCCAACTAGGGGCGTTAAGCAGGCTCAAGTCGCAACTGCGATACATTACAAATTCAGATTTCTTTTTGCTGACAAAGAGTTAAAGATTTAAGTGGGAGACTAGTATAGCTATTTCGGACTCATTACTCCTCATCAGCTAGCCACACCCTTTATGGGATTCGAACCTGGGCAGTCTACATGCTAGGCAGTTGTATTAACCACCAGGCCACAGGCTCTCCTTCCCTTTTCGTAGATTTTCACGGGTACAGGTATGCAGGTCTTGGCGTATTCGGGTCTTTTCCTGTGTAAGATTGAGAGTATCTTGGTGACGTTTCGGCGAGATCCCACTCGTCATCTTCAGGCTGGGGTCTTCGGCTTCGTGCCTGTGCGAGCCGAAACGTCGCCAAGATACTCTCAATCTTACACGGGAAAAGACCCGAATACGGCAAGACTTGCATATATATATATGAAACCTGGATAAATTCTAGCTGGGGTTCTTTTGCTAATAAAAATCCTTTGCCAAAGCCATTGGGAGATTTAAGAGGGGGAGGGGGGAATCCAGTTGGGTTATAATTTCATTTCTGACTTAAAATAATAATAAAAAATCCATCTCTTCCCCAGCTCTCTGCCAAACCCTGCTTTAGGAAGCAAGTTCTGCTATTACCAAGTAACAGGAGCATCGCAAACAACGTTTTGTCACCTGGCTCTTTCGAGTTTTTTTCCTGGCACCTGAGAAGAAAAGCTTTTGAAGAGAAGAACAGCCCTTGGGAACAAGCTGGAGATAGAGGCAAAGAGTTAACCGCTTTCTGATATTGTGCGCCTAATTAGCAACACTAAGAATTTAATGGTGATTATCAATGTCACGGGACTGTCACACTGTCCCTAAAGGAGAAGGGTGAACACAGTTGAGTAAGAGCTTGCATTTTATGTGTGTCTGGAATGGTGATATAGCAAGTAAGTCTTGCAGAGTTCCCAAACCTCTAAGGTTAGGGTTACGTCACCATGAACTCGGAGAGCAAAATGGACATTGAGAACAAATTTGGAGTGCTTGGGTATGGTTAGGAGGGCACTGACTTTTCTAGGCTGCCCTATCTATGTTTCCTGGTAAAATACATGGGAAAATCCCATTGGAGGAAAATTCCACTTAGGATTAGGGTTAGGTCACCATGAACTCGGAGAGGAAAATGGACATTGCCAACAAACCTGGAGTGCTTAGGTATGGTTAGGAAGGCACTGACTTTTCTAGCCTGTCCTATCTATGTTTCCTGGTAAAATGCATTGGAAAATCCCATTGGAGGAAAATTCCACTGTCTAGTCCTTTTCTCAAAAGCTCTCTTGTCACTTTGGTCCTTTCTTCTCCCTCAGTGATGATTCCTTCTCCTCCTTCTTGAAAAAAAATCACATTCTCCTCCTTCTCCTCCTCCTTCAAAAAAGGTCTCCCTCCTCCTCCTCCTTCTCCCCTTCTCTTTCTTTTCCTCCTCTCCATAAACCTTTCTAGCACTGATGATATTACCTAGTTGGGTAATGAAACAACTACAAGAAAACAACCAAGCTCAGAGAGCACCAAGGGCTCCTCCTCCTCCTCCTCCTCCTCCTCCTCTTCTTCCTATGGCCAATGTCTGATCTAAAGTAGCATTCTGTTTCACCCAATGGTCCACCAGCTGACTCTAGGAACTCCACCCACCGAACATGATGGCAGCAGTTTTCTCCCTGGGAGTCAAACCACATTCTCAACATGGTGGCCTGCCCAGTTAATGATCCAAACCATATGCCATCTACCAGACAAGCCTGTTGACCTCCCAGGGCCTATAGTTGAAAAACAAATCTGCTTTTCCTTCCCCCGGATTCTTGCAGGATCGCGCAAGTTCCATCTGATCAGAAAAGAGTTAGATGTAGCGACTCCGGTGTGTCATAGCACAGCTGCTGTGTCGGGGTGCATAAGGGTCGTTTTCTTGCAGGGGAGGATTCTTAGCTTCTGGACAATCTTTGCCCACCCAGGTTGACAACTGGCTCTTTTCGCCTGGAAAGATTTTAAAGGCATCTTCTAGGCGTCCAAATTTGCTGGCTCGCCCTCCCCAGCCTTGTTGCTTGGCTGGGTCTCCTGGCTGGGACTCAAGGGCAGTTTTCAGTTCAGCTACAAAAACTTCCCTGGATCTCTGCAAAGGGCAGCCACAAGAGCTGCAGGGCACACTCGGGTGGGTTACAAGTTGTGCAGGGTAAACCTCGTCTGGAACATGGGTTGGTAGAAAAAGGCATGTGTTCTTGCTTACCCTGCCTGAAGTCAGCAGTCCAGGTTCGCAGTCCGGTGGCACCGAAGCCATGAAAATCCTGACATAAAAAGGACAGCACTGTGGGCTGTTGTTGATTTAACTATTTAAATAAAGGTTTGGTTCACAAATATTTAACTCGGTGGCTACGTATATTGACACAGGGGTGGCTGGATCCCAGAAGCCTTTGAAAATAGTGCTCAGCCCTGAATGATGGGTTCACACTTCATGCTGAAGCACAGACACCCCCCCCAAAAAAAAACCTGATTGGGGTTCAGCAGTATGTATGTCACCAGCCTGCGTGATTTACAGGATTGCAAATAGTTTTAGCTTGAGATCGCATTTGGCCAGGCCTGAGCTAACCATGAGACATCAAGCCTAATGCAGCTTCTCAGTTGTGGTCCATCACTTTTGTATCCTCTTTATTGCTGTAGGCCAGCAGTAAAATAAGGAGATGGTTATACACACATAATGGGCCATGATCCATCGAGGGTGGGACCTGGCAGACGTAATGGCTTCATGATCATCAGAAGAGCTTTATTGCAAAGTTCAATTATTGCTCTGAGCTACTTTAAATGCTTAGAGAAAGCATTCCATTCCTTCTTTTTCCGAAATGGTATAGGGTTTTCTGCCTGAGCAGGAGGTTGGACTAGATGACCTCCGTGGTCCCTTCCAACTTTATCATTATTATTATTATTCTTTCCTTCCTTCCTTCCCTCCCTCCCGCCTCCCTCTCTCCTTGCTCCTCTCTCCCCCTTTCTTTCTTTCTTTCTTTCTTTCTTTCTTTCTTTCTTTCTTTCTTTCTTTCTTTCTTTCTTTTTCTTTCTTTTCCTCCCTCCCTCCTTCCCTCCCTCCTCCCTCTCTCCTTGCTCCTCCTTCCACCTTTCTTTCTTTCTTTCTTTCTTTCTTTCTTTCTTTCTTTCTTTCTTTCTTTCTTTCTTTCTTTTTCTCTTTCTTTCTTTTCTTTCTTTCTTTTCTTTCTTTCTTTCCCTTCCTCCCTCCCTCCTTCCTTCCTTCCCTCCCTCCCTCCCTCTCTCCTTGCTCCTTCCTTCCTCCCTCCCTCCCTTTCTTTCTCCCTTTCTTTCTTTCTTTCTTTCTTTCTTTCTTTCCTTCCTTCCTTCCTTCCTTCCTTCTTTCTTTTCCTTCTTCCTTCCCTCCCTCCTTTCTGTCTCATGGGAACAATCATCCCTTGACTGTTGGCCAGTAAAGACGATTAGAAGCCCCTGAGCTTTATTTTTCCATGGGCAGCACTTCCTGCTTTGTGCCACATGTCGCTTATCGGAAACACGCTGACCCACACAGGGCACCAACGAAAGCACTTGGCCACCGGGGTTAAACAAGAAAGCCTTTGCCCGCCCCCCCCCCACAGTTCCGTCAACCTTTCCTGAGACAATGTGGCAGAAAACATCCCTGTTTGTTGTGAGTAAAGGACCGCCTGCTGAGCCCAAGCTCCCAATCAATTTGGAGACAAGGCAGGTCAGTCTGGAGATAGGAGCAGCGTTGTTTGCAGAAGATGTCTAGCTATTAGAGCAAGCAGGGAGGTGAAAAGGAGCCCCTTCCCCTTCGAAAGAGGCCGAGATGTTAGCAAGAAAGGAGGCAAGGAACGATTTTAACCTGATCTAGACCTGGAGTCTCATTTTCACCAGGGAATGAGACCGATTTGTGAAGGTCTGTGGAGGTTCTCCATCCTCCAAGGTCATGGTTCTCCCAAAGGTGTTTTTCCAAAAGGCAACCGGACTTCTCTTGGTTTTTTTTTCCCTTGAGAATGTTTGGCTTCTCATCCAAGAAGCTTCCTCAGTTCCGAACTGAACCCTGAACTGAAGAAGCTTCCTGGATGAGAAGTGAAACGTTTTCAAAGGAAAAAAAAAACAACCTAAGAAGGTCTAGTTGACTTTTAGTAAAGCACCTTCAGGAGCTCCACAGGAAAGACCAACCTAGCTTACTGCTAGGATGCACCCTGTCTGGCAGAGAGAAGGGATCAAACATAGAGTTAACCTGGAGTTATTGCACAATCACAAAAGGGCTAGGACTGACCCTTTGTAAGTTCCTTGCAGCCTTTTCTAATTGTTACCAAGAGTAGGTTGCCAGATGGGAAGATTCCTGCATTATAGGCCAAACATAATAAAGTAGTTAGCTTGAACTTTGCAGTATGTGGGTCTAATTGCCACAAAGAAGAGGGAGTCAAGCTATTCTTCAAAGCGTCTGAAGGCAGGACAAGAAGCAATGGATGGAAACTAATCAAGGAGAGAAGCAACCTGGAACTAAGGAGAAACTTCCTGACAGTTAGAACAATTAACCAGTGGAACAACCTGCCTCCAGAAGCTCTGAATGCTCCAACACTGGAAGTTTTTAAGAAGAAACTGGACAGCCATTTGTCCAAAATGGTATAGGGTTTCCTGCCTGAGCAGGGGGTTGGATTCAATGACCTCCAAGGTCCCTTCCAACTATCATCATCATCATCATCATTATTGTTATTATTAATTATTTATGCCTGACACTTACTCAGCCACAGAACTACTACTGGGGCTAACAATTGAGTAGAACAACTAACAGCAATCCTGCCTAAAGTCCTCCTTGACTGAGGGGTCCTTGGTACTCTCTGAGCTTGCTTGTTTTCGTGCAGACATTTCATTACCTAAACTAAGTAACGCCACCAATGCTAGTCCTTTATTGGTGCTTCCACAGTTGCTTGCTTACTTGGGGGCAAATCCATTCCTTCTTTCATGCAAAAACCTAGATTAAAAACTGGCTCGGCACTCCCCCAAATCAGCGGCCATGGGAAGAAAGGCCTTCGGGATGGTGGACTCTGCTTCTCTTCCTACAACACTCACAGTGAGTTTGCTAATATTTTACAAAAAAAACCCAACCCTGTCTATGTGAGACATATGTGAGAAGCAAAGAGAAAGGCAGGGAGAAAAAGAGAAGATCAAGGGTATCTGGAAGGGGACCCCAGGTGAAAACAGGCAGAGGAAGGAGAAGCAAAATGGGGTGCCCATCAGATACACCCGAGAGGTCCTTGAAGCAAGGTGTTGGCTCTGCATGTAAAAGACTGCCGCTGGCATGCTTACTTCAGAAGCTGGTGGCTCCGATTTCCTGTTTGTTGACACTGCTTGAGGAACAAAAGACACTGAGCTGTCAAGCTGCTAATGACAGAGCAGAAACAGCTTGGCCTTCAGTCAAGCAGCGTCTCTCATGCCGAAGGATAAGAACAGGCAGATCCTGCCTTTCAGATCCTAGGTGGACCTAGGGTGATCCCTTTGTGTCACTTGGGTTCAGACACTTCAACATAAACCAATCTAGGCCAGCTTAGGAAATGTCCCTGAAAAGGACATGGCCCAAATGTAGATAACTGGGAAAGACAATTAAGGGATAATGACGGTAATGAGAATGAAAGGACTTTGGAGGCAAATTACTCCCATGCTGACTATTAAAACACCAAACTCTGAAAAGCAGACTGAAACTGCCCGGTTTCTCTTATTATGAAGTTTGGAAATAGCTGCATTTCTGACGGATGGATGGAAGGAAGGAAGGAAGGAAGGAAGGAAGGAAAAGAAAGAAAGAAAGAAAGAAAGAAAGAAAGAAAGAAAGAAAGAAAGAAAGAAAGAAAGAAATTTTACTATTTCAGACAACCAGGGAAAGACTTGGAAAGTCTTTTATTTTATTGAGTTTTTCACTGATTTCTGCTTGGATTTTTCTACCCAGAAATTCCAAAAGGCACCAATGGATGGATGGATGGATGGATGGAAGGAAGGAAGGAAGGAAGGAAGGAAGGAAGGAAGGAAGGAAATAAAATAATCAGATCTGTACACCTGGGCATTTGCATCTTGTTATACAATATTCTTCTTCTCCTTTTTTTTTCTGTTTTGCTTTCTTTTGAAAGATACTAAGAAGCAAAAATAATTTTGCTCACATTACAGATGACAAAGATTTCCGATGAATTTGGAACCTTGCTCACCACCTGGCACATGCTTTCTCTATTATACTGATGACTTGTTTTGGCAAACTACACCAGAACAAGTGAAGGATTGTAGAACTGGGCTGTATCTTCCCTTCCCTGCGTTTGTTATCTCGCAGCTGTGCTACGTTGATATATATTTTTTTCAGTTTGTTTTCTGTCTTCTGTGTGGTGTTAATAAGGTTGGTAGACAGAACATACCTGGTTGGGTCTACATCATGACTTTTTATCATCGGCAAGAAGATTCTGGGGAAGGTTTTCTGGAAGCACAAATATGCGCCCCGCAGCTTTGCTTTATTTTGCTTTATTTGTAGGATATTTTATTCTTATTTTGCCAAAGCGCTAAATGACAAACTTTCGCAACACTTCCGCTAAGCCATGTGTTGCCTGCATCTCAGGACTATCCATCTCACACCCGACACGGTGTTACCTGCATGAGAATGTTATTTAGCACCATAATTTCAAAGCTTTTGCGACATGCCAACATGCAAATTAAATTCTCCGGCTCCAAATGTCAACAGAGAAGCGATTTCCTGCCACCTGGAGCATCATTTTCCTGAAGCAGGGAAAGTTACACAGTCCATCTTATCTTATCTCCTTCCTTTCCAAACACAACACACATCATCCCCGACCACACCTGCAGCAGTCTCCCGTGGGGTTCCTACTCCAAACTCTCCGTTACGGCTCCAGCTTGTTAGGATTGGAGACGAGAGAAGGGGAAGGTATGTGAATGGAGACATGTTCCTGTGTCAAAGCTGCCTGTTTAGTTAGAGGAACAAGAGTTCTGTCAGTTTTTGTAGCAGTTTTTAATTTGGAAGAGTAAGCCCCGCTGCTATCAACAACTCTGAAAGAATGTCACATTAGCACTTGAAAGAGCAAAAGGAAGCTGCTATATTATACTGACAATTCTGGGCAGACTCATGCAGGAAGATAGCTTAATGAAGCTCAGTGGGACTTAGTTCAGAACAGACGTGTGAAGCAGAGAAACCCTATGCAGGACTTCAGCACAAACCGTTATGGAAATCAGACAGCATTAGCGAAAGGAGAGGTGTCCAACCCTTGACAACTTTAAGACGTGTGGACTTCAACTCCCAGAATTCCCCAGCCAGCAGTCTGGGAGTTGAAGTCCACAGGTCTTAAAATGGCCAAGGTTGGAAACCTCCCCTCCCCCCAGGTCTTGTAGGAAAAAGAGACCGGAAGGACAGGACCTTGGAGAGCTCCTCCAGGTTTGCCTTGTCATTCACCGTCTCCTGGTGAGTGGCCCAAAGTCACCCAGTTGGCTTTCATGCCTTAGGCGGGACTAGAACTCACACTCTCCTGGGGATTGGCCCAAAGTCACCCAGCTGGCTTTAATGAGTAAGGCGGGACTAGAACTCACCATCTCCTGCCGATTGGCCCAAAGTCACCCAGCCAGCTTTCATGTCAAAAGCAAGACTACGGCTTCTTTCTGAAACATCTCTGCAGTTAAGCTCCGGTGCAGTTGTCTGCAAACTCACAACTGCATTTTACTTACTCTGTACCTTTACTAATTTATTTGCATACTAACGATTTGGATTCTATCTTTCTACTAGCTTCAATCTTCAAGCTGGCTGATCACAAGAAGAAAAAGGTGTACAGAAGCAATTAAGAAGCAAGTGACCTTGGCTAAAAATAAACACACACTTCAGCGGCTGCAAGCATTGTAATAACACAACAATCTTCTTTTGTATTCATTTCCACAGGAAGATCTCAATCTCCCGCTGCCAATCACATTCTCCAGAAAGTCCAGTTTAAAAAAAAAGGTTTGACCATCATCAGTATTTGATCCTTTGAACTGGCCAGGATGTCATAAAATTGGGAATATCATGGATTTGCTCAGTCCTTTTCCAGGATTGGCCAGAGAAATACTTATTGCAAAAGACAGTCCAGATGCCATGCAGAGAAAATGTCCAGACTAGCATTTGAATCTTGTATCAACTCTAGAAATCAAATGATTGGGGAGGCGGGTAGATTAGAGAACCCAACAAAGGAACAATCATTCAACAATAGTTAACCTTTGAATTAAGGGCATATTACAACTAGCCAAACCTTTACAAAATGCCTTCTGTTTTCATAATTTCACAGTTAAAATGGGCTAGGCTTACTAAGTAACTACAATAATCTAGCATGGTATTTCTCAACCTCAGTAATTTTAAACTGCGTGGACTTCAGCTCCCAGAATTCCCCAGCCAGCATGCTGGGAGTCGAAGTCCACACTGCTTAAGGTTGCTGAGATTAAGAAACATCTGATCTAGTGAATAAAATATTCTCAGATGGGAGATTTAGGATCTAAAAGCTTTCAGATTCACCAATCTGGAGGACTCTTCCAACCACTTAACAGCTTCAACTCGAAACGCCACTTATTACAGTCTGGCACTTTCTGCTCTAAACTGCCACAATCTTATGCTTTCAGTTCATTTTCATCCATTCTCCGTCCTTGATTGGCCTACCTCGCCAAATCATCTCACGCACTTACTAAAAGCATTTATATATATATATATTTTAAAAAGGCTAAAGAAAGCTGTATAAAGCTTCCTGCAATTTTAATAAAATTCAGGGTGGAAACATGATTTTGCCTTGCAAATAATCTGTACAAACATTTTCAATGCAAATGTCTACGGAGATTCTCAGATATCCAGATCATGGTTGTCCCAAAGGTGCTTTTTCAAAAGGCAACTGGACTTTGTTTTTCCTTGAAGACATTTCGCTTCTCATCCAAGAAGCTTCTTCAATTGTCTGTCTGTCTGTCTGTCTGTCAGTCTATCCGTCCGTCCATCCATCCATCCATCCATCCATCCATCCATCCATCCATCCATCCATCCCCTTATGCCTAATCGGATCAGCTATACATATAGATCTATCGTCAATTCTGAAGAATTGGATGAGAAGCAAAACATCTTCAAAGGAAAAACAAAGAAAGTCCAGTTGCCTTTTGAAAAAGCAGCTTTGGGATTTTCAACACAAAAAACATCTTCCAGGAATGATCCTCTCTATAAAAACCCCACAATGTGTCTTCACTCCTGGCTTTCTAGAAGACTGTCCTAACCAATTGGACTGTGCCAATGACATCCCTGCACCGACTACCCAATTAAATCTGGCATTCTGATGTCGACATGGATGGGAGATATAGTCCAATTTCGGGTCAAGCTAATGCTGCCTGCATGAACTTCCCTGCAGTCTGGGAAGCAAAAGAAATTTTTGTCAGACTGAAGAGGGGGAAAAACAAAATAGTGGCTTAGCTCGTGAGACTGTAGATGCCCAAAGAAGATGGATGGCGTTTCCCCAACACAGCCCTCAAATATTTTTCCTCCAGAAATGCAAAGCTCGTTCTTTAAAACACCCGACTGGCATTCTGGTCAGAACAGGCATCGTTGGAGAATATACCATATTAGAAAGCTTTTGAGTGATGCATGCTTTGAAAAATGTGGTTTTCAAGAAATTAAAACGAGCCCAGATGGAAGGAGAGAGAGAGAGAGAGAGAGAAGGAGAGCAGCTAAAGAGAATGAGAATAAGCGAGGAAAGCTAAAGAAATTAAAGAAAGGAGCAAGTTCAGCCAGGCAAGTGCCTCTTTTCATGTTAATAAATTGCTACTTTACTCTCTGATTAATTTCCCTGTTCAAACAGCCAGGAAATCAAAAGAAGAGATTTCTAGAGCACCTGATGAACTCTGCAGAGACTTGGACAAATAATAGCATAAAATGGTTTATGAAACCAGAGGGTTTACAGTCTATAAATAACTCCCGGATAGTTTTTATTCTTTACACGTACAGCATTACAGAAGACTGGATGATAGCTTTTCACAGGCCCTTGGCTCAGCTCCTACAGTTCCACATGTTTTGAAGCCGTTGGGTGAAACATACGCATACACAAACATATATATATATATATACACACACACACACACACACACACTTAAAAAGGCTTAAAACAAGGGTTTTGGCAAAGGAGAAATTTAATAAGATTTTTTTTTCCTGCAAAGAATGTTTCTCTTAAATGCCGGTCAGTTCATAGAGTTGTGCCACGGACTCTGGCAATACTATCTTTAGGATATTGCATCTATATATTTATGCCTTCAGAGGTGGGAGCTGCACACACAGAGAGGGATCTGAGAATGGCTTGAATTTATGGAGTCCCTGGGTGGATGGCTAGCAAACGTCTCCAAGAAAACAAGGGGGGGGACATGATAGCAGTCTTCCAATATCTTAGGGGCTGCCCCAAAGAAGAGGGAGTCAAGCTATTCTCCAAAGCACCTGAAGGCAGGACGAGAAGCAACGGGTGGAAACTAACCAAGGAGAGAAGCAACCTGGAACTAAGGAGAAATTTGAGGGTGAAGGTTCGTTCTCTGAGCTTGTGGGTTGGCTTCCAAACATTTCATTACCAGGCTAGGTAACATCTTCAAGGGAGTTTAGGGGATAAGGAGAAATTTCCTGACAGTATGAACAATTAACCAGGAAGCTGTGGGTGCTCCATCACTGGAGGCTTTTAAGAAAAGATTGGACAGCCATTTGTCTGAAATGGTATAGGGTCTCCTGCTTGAGCAAGGGGCTGAACTAGACCTCCACGGTGCCTTCCAACTCTGACTATGTTGATAATGTTGGGGGAAAGAGTTATTTAAAGAATATAGTGATTAGCTTCTAAGTACCAGTGACATATCTTCACAGCATCACATCTTCAAGATGAGGTGTACCTGTCATTCATCTCTCTCTCTGTGTGTGTGTGTGTGTGTGTGTGTGTGTGTGTGTGTCTGTCTGTCTGTCTGTCTGTCTATCTATCTTAGGTTTTTGCAAACAATGCTCATTACAAACTGCATAGTCATTTTGCCCAAAAGCCAAACTACGCATCTACAACTAAGGTGACTCAGCTCATCTTTGCCACCAACCTGACCTTGGATATATTCCAAAATCTAAATCCATTATGGGAGGATATATAGCTTAAGGAAAGGGTATCTGGAGCTTTGAAGAGACACACTGCTTTAATTCGGTATACTTCTTCAAAGAGACACTTGGAACAAATCGCTGCTGAATCAAAACACTCCTTTGAAGCTCCAAAAGAGCCCTAAGTGGGTCTTTTCTGATTACAGAGCTGTTTTAAGGACACAGAAAACTTCTTTATAGCATTAGTCCATGTAGCTCAGTGCTGTTTATAGAGTAAGAAAGTTGGAAGAGATCACAAGAGACATCTAATCCAATCCTCTGAAACCTGGAGAAAAACCAATTAGACCAACCTTGAAATATGGTCGTCCACCCTCTTCTTCAACATCCCAAAGGGTGGAGAAGTTAACACCTCCCTAGGTAGCCTATTATATTGTTGTACAATTCTAATTGTGGAACTCCTCGTCTCTAACTGAAATCTAGGAAGCTGCATCACCACTTAGTTTAATTTTCAACTCTGGCTTTACTTGGTCCTTATCTACCAAGTGCTAACTAAGTCCACCTCTGACTGGTGCAAATCAATCAGGATGGTTACGTGCTGCCAGTATTTACTATGACAAGAACTTAATATACGGATCACAGCCAAGATTCTGCAAAATCAGAATTTTTAATCCCCATCCCCTGCACCCGATAGGTAAAGCACATCTCTTTTGCAGGGGGGGGGGCAACATTTAGCACATGTTCCAGAGATCTTCCTTGCATATATGCACCATACAATGCGTTCTATCCATCATAATGATGGGCATTTGCTAACCGAAGATAAACAGCATATGCTGGGTAGAAAAGTGTCAGCAGGGCTTTAAAACTGTGAGCATTTCACCTTTATGCTCTCAGTGTTTGTCACTTTATGACACTTCTCAGCGGTTCAGAGTGCCTTTTCTTTTCCACTACCCAGAATATGAGCTAAAGAAACAATGCAAGGAAACAGAAAGGAAGGGGGGGGGGGAGAAGCTGATTTATTGCCTACTGAATTAAATTAATGACGTTCGATCACTGCCAGCTTCACAAATTTCCCCACTTAATGAAAGGTTGCAACTAACTTTCCTTAAATCTGGTCCAATGCAAACTGGAGAGGCAAGTATAAACCAGTATTTTCCAGTTAGCTTTTGCCTTTTTTTTTTTTTTTTGCAGAAATAACATGTTGTTTTTTTTTTTTCCAGACAGAGGAGCGGTTGGCCTCTCTCTTTACGAGACTGTGCCCCTACTGTTTTATTTATGCCATAAAGCAAAAGATGTATACAATATGTCAGTCTTACATGCAAGAAACCGAGGGCAACACAGTCAATGTGAAGCACCCTAGGGTAGCATAGCAAGGTCATTTTTCTCCTACATGTAAATCTCCTTGAGATCTTCCAACGTCTTGCGGTCTGTGTCTCCAGCCTTCTGGTGTGCAAGCTCGCCATATTATTTCAGAAGCACCAAAGAATTCTTAGTAGCCTGGTGTTCAGACAAAGGGGCCGTCAACAGATCGATGGAACGAGATATGATCATCACACAGACAGGTAGCTGGTTTAAGGACCCACACAGCAACGGGACAAGTATGTCTAGTTTAATGAAGAGAAGGACGAGGGGGGACATGATAGCAGTGTTCCAATATGTCAGGGGCTGCCATAAAGAAGAGGGAGTCAAGCTATTTTCCAAAGCGCCTGGAGGCAGGACAAGAAGCAACGGATGGAAACTGATCAAGGAGAGAAACAACCTAGAACTAAGGAGAAACTTCCTGACAGTGAGAACAATTAACCAGTGGAACCACCTGCCTCCAGAAGCGGTGAATGCTCCAACACTGGAAGTTTTTAAGAAGAGACTGGACAGCCATTTGTCCGAAATGGTATAGGGTTTCCTGCCTGAGCAGGGGGTTGGACTCTATGACCTTCAAGGTCTCTTCCAACTTTACTATTATTATTATTAAGTCAGCTCAAGCCAAATAAGTCAAAATCATCCCCAGCAATCAGTTAACTGATTTTCACCCAGGAAACCTTCAACTTTCACCAAACCAACAAAGCTGAGATCAACTCTTTATACAGACAACAATCACTGCAGGCAATGTTCAGAAAACCTTGCTGGGACATGGGACAAAGCATTTGCAGAAGACCCATTCAGTACTCTAGTGTTGATATTCTCCAGCCTGGAGAAGCTGACAGCCAAGTACTATATTTGTGGGTCAATTTTCAGCAGGACGATGTTCACAGAACCAGTTGTATCAGGGGTAACTACCAAACTCTGTTCCATGACAAGAGTCCTAAGCTTGCTGGACCTAGACTTATGGACTTCAAACCCCCTCCCCAGCTGGCTGGGGAATTGTGAGAGTTGTCCACAAGTCTTAAAGTTGCCAACGTTGGACACCTCTGCTAGATCCATTGACTGGTTCATACTTTGGGCTTTATTTAATCATGAGTTGTGGATTAAGGAGAAATTGGGTGGCATTACCATATTATAAACAAGTTACCCCGTCCAGATTTGTACGTTTCTTTTGAGGCTAAATCCAAACAAATCACATTATGAAGAAGCATGATAGATGAACCTCCTCCTGTTTTAAAATAATGGTTTATGGCTTAGTCTCTGGAGTGAACAAGTCTACTACATCATGCTAAACCATGGCTTGGTTGAAGTCTCAACTTAGCTTCAACCAAGTAGGTGGAGCGGGAGACTGGAAGATAACAGAGATTCAAATTTTATGATGAAAAAGTTCCTCCTGGGGATATGGATGGAGCATTGGCTTCAAAATAACTCTATAAGCCACAGTCATGCCTTCCAGAGGTATCTCATCAGTGGCTTTTTCTAAAATCAAAAAATGATGTAATTCAAGGTGACATTAAACCTGGGCTCTAGAAGTATCCCTCGTCTGGATCTTCTTAAGGTGTTTTGAACCCCAGCCTGATGTGCTGAAGCTAAGAAAATTACATTTTTACACTCCTTTTTTCTCTACCTCAAGAGGAGGGGGGGGGAAGGCTGTTTATTTTTTCACATATCACATGACTTGATGTAAAAAAAAAAAAAGATTAGCTCGCAAACCCATGCGTGGTGCACTTCTGACCGAGACCAAGATAAACCATAATTTTCTTGACAGCAAAGAATGGGTTGAGCATATTTAACTGTGCACCATATCATAAACTGTATGATGTGACAATAAAAATTGCAAGAGGAAAAAAAAAAGAAGTAAAGATTATACAGCGTGAGAAGACTAAGGTGATGGAGGAACTCGAAAAGCAGCATTCCCGTTCTCAATTATATACTAAGGAAATAAAAGAAACATGCTATTTGCTAATTAAAGTGCACTTTAACATACCCGGGAAATGCCATAAATTATACCAACATTTAATTTTTGACTGTTTAACAACAGTTTATGAACTGCCTCCTCAAGTAAAAGGCGAGAGAGAAAAAGCAGCAGAATTTTACACGGATATGCAACATCTTTCTTGGGATTAAGTGCACTTGATCGTCCTTAACCTGTTCGTGTCAAAGAAGCAAATGAACCAGGGCTGAAAGGGGAAAAAAATAAAATACTGTCCTATATTTTGTGGCTGGGAATTGATAAAATAATATATGATGTAGTGGCCCACTTGTACTCCTAAGCCAGATTCACACATCCTACCAAGCCATCATATATGGTCGAATTGCTGCATTTATTTATTCAGAGAATTTATAGGGCAGCCCACTCACTTTCATTGATCCTGGGTCAGAATGGACAACTTTGCCACGGCCCACTTGCCGTGGCCAAATTCACGGCTGCCGATTCGCCGTGGCCAACCCACCAAGGGACAATTTGCCACGGCCAATTTGCCACTGGTCGCAAGACAATTCAACAGTTTTATTGAATTATGTAGAATAATTTAAAAAATCATTTTAATTTTTGCCGTTCACATTTCATTCTGTCCCTCCTTTTTCATTCTTTCTTTAATGATTATACTCCACCCTTTTTATATATATATTAGTGTAACTCTTGTCCTATGGCAAGTTAGCCGTGGGGACTTGGCCACAGCAAGTTGGCTGTGGAGATTGTTTACCTAGACCAACAATGGTTGATTGCTGTCTGTGAACGAAACCACCATGATGTAATCAATGCACCTTGATTAAAATAAGCCATGGTTTAGCATGGTGTAGTACCCAGTTGCTTTGCAGGGTAAAATGGGTGCCATATAAATTAAATGAATGAGTAGATTAAAAAAAATATTGGATTAAGATTGCTGGAGTTTTGGAGAAGCTATTTCTGAACAAGCAAAATTGCCAGGGTCAGATTCTTATTCCATAACGAATTTTAAGATGGGCAGCCCTACAAATCTTTTCAATGCATAAAATACACACTTAATGTACAGATGTGAAACACCCACCTTAAAATGCAGCAAAGTGTAATTTGGGGATGCAGTTCAACAGGCCTCTTGCGAAGCAAGCACATGATATCTAGACCAAGGTTGCAGTTGGAACTGAATGTAATGGGTGAACCCACACTTGTGGGGCTTGTGGTTCAGAATAGTGCTTAATAATGCCGTACATCTGGGTGTCAACCTGACATTCAAAAAGCAAAAGGCTTACAGATCACTGAACAACTCAATTTATTATGGTAGCTCCCTGAAGTCAGCGGGGCTATGATGGCCCTTGTTAAAGCCGCACAACATCTGTGGGGCTCAGTCTGACTTAGGAGCAGAAACCCAGATTCAGATGTTTACAGACTTTGAACCATGAAACGACAGAGTTAGAAGGGGGCTTCAAAGGGCTTTGCTAATTCTCATAATTAGACGGTAGCCCACTGACCGATCTGCTCTGATGCACAGATCTAAGCATAAAGAACAGACGAAAGGGAGAGAGAGACAGAGAGGGAGAGAGAAAGGAAGAGAAAGGAAGAGATGGGAAGAGAGAGAGAGAGAGAGAGAGAGAGAGAGAGAGAGAGAGAGAGAGAGAGAGAGAGAGAGAGAGAGAGAGAGAGAGAGAGAGAGAGAGAGAGAGAGAGAGAGAGAGAGAGAGAGAGAGAGAGAGAGAGAGAGAGAGAGAGAGAGAGAGAGAGAGAGAGAGAGAGAGAGACCCAGATTTGGGGTTAAAAGGGTCCAGGAGATGGGATTTCTTATGAGTTCACAATTCATCTTCTAACAAAATAAAAAGGTCTCCTGTGCAGAGGCTGAATTCAAACATATAACGGCCTAATGTCTTGTTGGAATGCAACTACTGTGGTTGCAAACCCTGGGTTAGTGGTTCAATGTTTGGATCTAGCCAACTGGATCTGCTCTAAACCAAACCTCAAATTTCTACAGGGAAACTCAGTCAAACACATCCAGAGATCTGGAGTTATGAATTCATTGATTGCAATTTAATAACTGGACCATAATTATCAGGGTCCATGCCTTGCATTAAACCATAAATGCTGGGATATCACCATCATGGTTGTCTTTCCATAGCTTGCTAAGTCAAAAGCAAACCCATTATGATTTAATGTACTACGTTAAGTCACTCTGACCCATGCACAAACACACCCATGCTCTCTTTTTATGGGCTTCTGACATAATTTGCTACAAGGGTTGCATTACTGGGATAAGCAAAGATGATTGATTATCAAAAGACAATTCTGCTTGCAAAAATATTCACCCTGCAAGTCAGCTGTTTATGAGGGATTGGGTATCATGTCCTACTCCCTGTAAATTGAAGTGTTTACAACCACAGAGATTACAAAATCTGTTAAGGAATAGTTCAAACCTCCTAGCGTCTAATCCTTCAAATCCTGGTCTTTTATGTTTGGCTTGATGTTTCCAAGATCTGACAAGGGTACCACGGCTTGCAAACTGATTCCTTCTGCTCACACAACTGTGGGGTGAGATTGTGGCAAATGTTGCTTGCCACAGAGAGGATGTATTTTATAGAAACAGAGAGCAAGAGTGTATCTAATATTAAAAGCCACGGATTGGCTGGTTCCCAGCTCATCCATTTTGATGTTAATAGATGGGGATGTTTGCTGCTTATAAATATCAAACTGAAAGAGCTTTTTTTCCCCCCCAACATCCTAGATATGCTTTAAGGATATCTGAGGCTCCTGAGCTAAAGAAAAAAAAAGTCAAGTCAATAATAAAGCTGGACTGTATACTGAGACTGGATTCTAATTATCTTGAATTACAGAAATACAATAATGCTTTGCAAGCTACAGGACTCTACTCTAGGTAACAAGATTACATGCTTCTTGATTTCAAAGAGTGGTGGATGGAAATAGGCAAAAACATTTAACAGGGGGTTATTTTTGGGGACATCCAAGGAGATTAAATTGAGGCATCCAGCATTGAAAAGCAACTTTAAAAATGTGTGGTTGTGCTAGAGAATATTTCAGCCTCTTATCGGTCTCCAGATGTGCCTGAGACCGATCTAAAAATGGATTAAAAAATGACAAGCTATAGGAATGATATGGAAAAAGATGCTTCACTGGACATACAGATGAAATTGGCTTGTGTCTTAATAATTAAAAGAGATATACAAATAACAAAAAGTGACATGGATATGTTTCCTAAATTGGATTTACCAAAGAGACTCTTTAAACTTTTGAAGGATTCTGTGAGAAGGAACAAGGAAAAAAATAAAGAAAGAAGAAGTTCTAGGATGTGATTTGAAGGGATTAAAGATCAAGATTGTTAAAAGGAAAAAGTAAAAGAAAGCAACATAAAGCTGGCTTATTTGATCGAGGTTAAATGTTATCTCTGATAATTCTTAATGGACTTTTGCTAAACTGATGAGGCTTAAGGTATTTGTTTATACATAAGAGGTGTGATATGGGAAGAAGAAAAGAACATTTGTTTGATTTTAAGAGGAGGAGATAAGTTACTAAAATTGTTCATCCTTTTTATGACAAAGGGAAAAGTCATTTCCCTATGCATCTTTCTTTACTATATTCGTATTTTTTTTCTTTCTTTTCTATTTATGTTTGTGTACCCGTTTGTATTCTTCCCTTTCTATTTTTTTTTCCTTTTTACTCATTTCTTTTTCTTACTCTGTATTTGCTTTTCTCTTTTTAAATGCAACGTTTAAAGAATTAAAATTTCCTTTGGAAGACCAAAGAGAGAGAGAAAAATGCTGGCGCTTTTGAACAGATTTTTGTGCACGGATTTTTGGATCTGGTGCCTGGAAAGACCCTGGAGAGATTTCCTTGCATTCATTTGTTCAGCTTCCCAGCTGATTCTGCTCCCATCAGATCTTCAACACAACAGAGAAGAACAGCAGCTTCCCTAGCATCCTGGCATTTCATCTAGTTTCCGGTCCTATGGTGAGCTTCTTAAACTATATGCTGGAAAGCTACCCTGTTCTCTTCTCATCGTCACCTTGTTTCTATAGAAACAAGAAAGAATCTCTGCTCTTTGATTAATCTCCCCCCCCCCTCCAGTTAACACATATTGGAAGTTTTTCATTGTACCACGCAGGGGAAAAAAAATGTCTTCAGCATTCTTTAGCCAACTGAATTAAAGATAAAAGAGGAAGGGGGATTTAATTGTGGGTTACGTCATCTTTCATAGTCTCTTCTTGTCTATCCCTACAGGACATTTACACACACACACACACACACACACACACAAATGGGTCATTTCCACCCCCACCCCTAAATATCTAAGGGGGGAAAAATACTCTCCGTCACATCTTAACTCACAATAATGAAAAAAAGAAGAAGGGGGGGATCCATTTGCTTAACAACTGGTTAATTTTTGCAAGGTTTTAAGGTTAGCTGTTGGCAGCTGTTGTGCCATTGAAATAAAAGCCGCATCAGTGTCACCTTCAATTATTCTCAAAATGCCAAAGGTCTTAATTGGGTAAGGAATCTCACAACCCAGATGGCGGCCTTTTCGGGCTTTAGCTAACAATTATACTTCCTTGTTTTGTTATTGGGATTCGGGGCTCGAGAAAGCCAGATTTGCACAGGAATTACTACAGTTTGTAAATATTGTATCTGCTTTCTTCTAAGTGCTAGGCAAACATATTGCCGGCTTAGCCGAGTGCTTTCGAAGGAAGGTTGATTTTGACACATTTATTTATGTTGAAACAAGAAGAACAGAAGACTCTTGGCTTCGGTCTAAAGGGGAAAGTGGTTGTATAACAATTGACGGGAAAGATTTTGTCCTTCAGAGAGTTGGATCAAACAAACGCTTTGACTCCTACATGGATGTGTTTGACCATACCGCCTCTACTCAAGACAAAGGTCTATAAATATCTAACCTGGAGATTATTAGGAACTGCTGAGGATTCAGAACCAGTTTATATCTGAACCCAATGAGTTGGGGCCAAAATGATCAGCTGTAAGGAGAGACGTAGGAAGAGCACATCTACTTCAGATAAAAGAAGGGTTGCTGGAATTGGGCATGTCTAATTTAATGAAAAGAAGGACTAGGGGGTGATATGATAGCAGTGTTGCAATATCTGAGGGGCTGCCACAAAGTAGAGGGGGGTCAACCTGTTCTCCAAAGCACCTGAAGGCAGGATAAGAAGCAACAGATGGAAACTAATTAAGGAGAGAAGCAACCTGGAACTAAGGAGAAATTTCCTGACGGTGAGATCAATTACTCAGAAGTTGTGGGTGCTCCACCACTGGAGGCTTTTAAGAAGAGATTGGACCACCTTTGGTCTGAAATGGTATAGGGTCTTCTGCTCAAGCAGGGGGCTGGACTAGAAGACCTCCAAGGTCCCTTCCAACTCTATTATTCTAAGTTCTACAATGTGGTAAAGGAAAAGAGATGCAAATAAATCAGACAAATGGTTGTCCAGTCTCTTTTGGAAAGCCTCCAGTGATGGAGCACCCACAACTTCTGAAGGCAAGCTGTTCCACTGGTTGATTGCTCTCACCATTAGGAAAATGTCTCCTAAGTTCTAGGTTGCTTCTCTCCTTGGTTAGTTTCCACCATTGTTTCTCGTCTTGCCTGTTGGTGCTTTGGAAAATAGTTTGACCCCCTCGTCTTTGTAGGAGCCCCTCAAATATTGGAACCGTGCTATCATGTCACCCCAGTCTTTCTTTCTGTGCATGCCCAACTGTTTAAAGCTTTTTCTTTTTTTGAAAATCTTAACAAATACAATAAAGAGGAATATTGCCTACTAGCCTGAACCCATGGACAGCTAGGTGGAAAAGCTATGCTCCAAGGGAGGCTGAGACTGAAAAAAAAAATATATGCCATAAAACATCCCTGCAGGAAAAACAATTTTAGTAAACCTTGATGAAAATATGATAAGGCTATTGAGTGGGGAAAGAGGGCAAACGCTGCTTTTGGGGTCACGGCTGGCCGTCGCTCACCCCAATATCTAACCATCGCTAAATTATAAACTTTTCACCTTGCGACATTTGTAATAGAACCGAAGGTGGGCCTTGCCAAACTGTAAAATACCTGTCGCCATACGGTAATTAAATTAAGTGCAGTGTCATTACACCCACCGTGGGCTTTGTAGGATAATTTCCAAACAAAGCAAAGACTGTAGGCCTTATTTGTGGGTAAAAAAAAATTCCAGCAAAAATGCCCATTTGCACGGGCCGTACAAACTACAATGCACTTTGGTGGGAAGCGGAGTACCTTAATCAAATCCCAATTTCTCGCACAAAAGAAATGTCCGGGAGGGGAGGGGGTTGGTTGGCAGAATTAGTCGCCTCGAATGCCTGAAGACTAAATTTCAGAACAGGGAGCTAAAATAACACACGGTGGGAGACCAGCCTCCGCCGTTCGCCTTACAGCCATTTGCAAAAGCGTTGTGTTCCCCTCCTACCTCTGCGCCCACACGTTACATGGCTGTAAACGGCTAAGGAGAAGTCAAAATTATACTATGAACAATGCCAGGCAGGGAAAGAATTCGCCCCGTGGTGCTTGTTCATTTTGGTGAGAACAGGGACTTCCAAATCCTTCTCAGATGCTGCTCGCTTCCAACAATGCTGCCAAGTGTGCAAGTATCAATTAAGGAATTACAGGGATGAAGGCAACGGAGAACAGAAGAGGGGGAAAAAAAGATTACCACAAAGTATGGAATGGGGAGAGGTGGGGCTTAAAAGGAAAAGAAGGGCTTCCATGCTTATTATATATTAGGGAGTCAGGTTAACAGAGTTACGGAGTTGGAAGGGGTCTTGGAGGTCCTCTAGTCCAACCCCCTGCTCAGGCAGGAAGCCCTATACCATTTCAGACCAATGGCTGCCCAGTCTCTCCTTGAAAACCTCCAGCGATGGAGCAGCCACAATGGCACACCCAGGGAAAAGACTGGGAATCCTAGCCTTTTTCCCCTCTCCAAACTGCCCACCTTGTGAAAGATGAGTTTTTAATCCTGATGACAACCATCTCCTCTGAAACACAACTGCAGATTGTCCCTACTGCATTTTGGTGGACTTGTTCTTTTAAATAATTGAAGGAGGATTCGGGTTTCTTGCCTTTTTAAGACGCGGGTTTCCTTCTCCTACATTCTCCCGAATAGGAGAAAGAAAGAAAGAAAGAAAGAAAGGAAGGAAGGAAGGAAGGAAAGAAGGAAGAGAGAGAGAGGAAGGAAAGGAAGGAAAGAAAGAAGGAAGGAAGAGAAAGAAAGAAAGAAAGAAAGAAAGAAAGGAAGGAAGGAAGGAAGGAAGGAAAGAAGGAAGAGAGAGAGAGGAAGGAAAGGAAGGAAAGAAAGAAGGAAGGAAGGAAGAGAAAGAAAGAAAGAAAGAAAGAAAGAAAGGAAGGAAGGAAGGAAGGAGGGAAAGAAGGAAGGAAGGAAAGAAGGAAGAGAGAGAGAGGAAGGAAAGGAAGGAAAGAAAGAAGGAAGCAAGAGAAAGAAAGAAAGAAAGGAAGGAAGGAAGGAAGGAAGGGAGAGAGAGAGAGGAAGGAAAGGAAGGAAAGAAAGAAGGAAGAGAAAGAAAGAAAGAAAGAAAGAGAAAGAAAGAAAGAAAGAAAGAAAGAAAGGTTTCTCTACTTCCATTTGACTTCACCAAATTTTTAAGTGGTTTAACTCTTTCAAGGCTAATCTATTGGCATGCCAGCATCACCCCATTCCCTCAAGAAAGTTGGTAAACACTTGACAGTTATGTCTGCACTTAGAGTCAACTGGGAGAGTTTCCTAAAGTTCTGGTGGGACAGAGAGGGGAACAGTAAACAACAGCAATATATATAAAATCAGAAAACAACCAGCAGGCCAACAAACATCTGCAATCAAAAGAAAGTCGCTAGCATAACTTACAAATCTGAATCTGATCAATTAGGGCTGTCCAACCTTGCCAGCTTGAAGACTTGTGGACTTCACCTCCTAGAATTCTGAATATATGCTTCATGATACCCAGGTAGTGTATTATTGGAAGGCTTGACCAAGAGACGGTGCAAATTCAAGAAGAAAGAGGCTACAAACAGATTATGTAGGAAGTAGGATGCTGGGACAAACATTTAGCTTGATCTAAGGAGGCTTTTCTTGGCAATATTCATCTCAGATTCCGCCTCAATTTTGATTTCAACTTCTCTGAGGGAAATGGGAGGTTATGAAGTATGAAATATCAATCAATCAATAAATTTGGGGGAGGTAACCTTTGGCTTAAGATGGGCAACTTCTTTCTAGTTGTGTTGCATCGTATCACACCTGAGGCCCCCATTCCTGGAGGGGGCCAGGATAGAAAACAACCTAATTTCATTGGAAAATTCAAGTTGCAATGCGATTAAATGCAATTGATGTCATTCTCCAGGCAAGAGAATTTAATCCCCTTTTCTCTTGTTAAAAGTATTAGTTGACCAGCTGGTTTCTGAAGGTTTTTGAGGATCACAGGCACAACACTCTGACCACAGTTAACATTCCCTTGCAACGTCCCCATGCACGCTGAACACAGAGAGAAGGGAACCTTGTGTTCAGATTCCAGAATGGGAGCATAAAAGGAGAGTCAACTTCGCAAGCTTTAGAGGCCTCGTTTGAAATCAAAGGTTACTCCACGTGCCGCCATTAAGCACCACAAACGGTACTTGATAATATTGATGTCACTCTTTATGTAAAGCAATCTAATTAGTAATTCTATTACTCTTACACTTTCTTTGTAACCCTAATTGCATGGCCATAAACATAATTTTTCCTCCAGAGGAATAGGAAAGAGCTGCTTTCAATTTTTATTATTTTTTTTTTTTTAAATTCTGCCTTTGTCTACCTGCCCCCCAACCACGTCCACGGCAAGACATTAAGCCAAGATGCAAACCGCTACTTGTCCTTTTCCAGCATCGCTGCTACAAGCAGCCGGGAGGTTTCCTGACCTACAGAACAAACGCACCACGGAAGGCAATGCATCAAATTGACAGTATCACTGTGAAAGGAATGAAGGAGAGGGAGGAATGGGGGGGTGGAAAAGGCTGGGAGTGGGAACGCGGCAGTCACCCACGGTGTTTGTCTGGCAGTTTTGATTGATGACCCACCCAGAATCAGAAGAGAAATACACAAGGTTCAATTCCAGGACTGGAATTAGGATTCGGTTTCCCGTCAGGTGGAAGAAGATGCAAATCCAATACATAAACATCTCTCAGACTGAATGTCTATGGAGATTCTCAGTCCTCCAGGTCATGGCGGTCCCAAAGATGTTTTTTTTTCAACAGGCAACTGGACTTTCTTTGTCTTTCCTGGAAGACGCTTCGCTTCTCATCCAAGAAGCCTCTTCGGTTCTTCAGAACTAAAGAAGTTCTTCAGTCCCGAAGAAGCTTCTTGAATGAGAAGCGAAGGGTCTTCCAGGAAAGCTAAGGAAACTCAATATCTCAGTGAAAACCAGACTATTTCAATCCATGCTTGCGTGTTGGAAAGAAATTTGAGGGACTGATACAAAGAAGAAGAGGCCTTCAAAATGACCCCTTAGATCATTAATTATGATTATGCCTCGTAGAAGATGGTCTCATTCGTCTTCTTTGGAGGCTGGTGGCCTGGGCTGTCATTTGAGCAGGGAGAGAAAGCAAATATATCTTGCTCCTCAATCCTGTAGGGGTTATACTGATGTATATTCCTTATTGAGGAGCAGATGACTTCAACCTTTGCAGGTAGCTTCAAGAAATATAAACACAACACAACATTGACATTCACAAGGCCTGCCTTAAGCTGGTGGATAGTAGGAAGTGAGTTATTTAATAACAGAATTACACAATTACAGAATTGGAAGGGACTTTGGA
Organism: Protobothrops mucrosquamatus; assembly: GCF_001527695.2. Classification (NCBI taxonomy): domain Eukaryota; kingdom Metazoa; phylum Chordata; class Lepidosauria; order Squamata; family Viperidae; genus Protobothrops; species Protobothrops mucrosquamatus. The sequence continues at coordinate 674,361 of NW_015387376.1, read as the reverse complement.
GGTCATCTAGTCCAATCTCCTGCTCAAGCAGGAGACCCGATATCATTCCAGACAAGCGGCTGTCCAGTCTTTCCTTCAAAGCCTCCAGTGATGAAACACCCACAACTTCTGGAGGCAAGTTGTTCCACTGGTCAATTGTCCGCATGGTCAGGAAATTTATCCTTAGTTCCAGGTTGCTTCTCTCTTTGATTAGTTTCCATCCATTGTTTCTTGTTCTGTCTTCAGGTGCTTTGGAGAATAGCTTGACCCCCCCTCTTCTTGGTATCGGCCCCTCAAATTTCTTTCCAACACGCAAACACGCATTGAAATAATCTGGTTTTCACTGAGATATCGAGTTTCCTTGGCTATATTACATGCCCGTTCATGTATGAAGTGCTTTTATGGGAATGTAGCCTTCACGCAATATCTACATTTCCCTTACCCTCATTCAGATGCAGGACTGGGCCAACGAACTCCACCATCACAACTGCATTGATATTCACAATTGCCAGGAAGAATGTAAATGCGAACAACAGACTTTGCAACGACACGAGCCCTGCATCGTAATTCAATTTACCCATGAAACCATTTTCTGTCCTCGGCGCTTTATGTTTTATGGTATGAAACAGAATATTATTTGCAGTAATGTCGTTTATTTAACCTTAACCTGACGCCGTCCAACAGCGGAGGCAGCTATGTTCCAAATGTTAATAATACAACATGCCACGCTGATTAAAATTTCAATTGTGTTTCCCCCTCATCTCCTTTGGAAAGTTAATGAATTAATGAATCTTTAAAGGACAAGTCTGGGAGGCCTTCAAAAGGAGATGCCTTTCTGAGTAAGGAGAGAAAGTGGCAGATTACAACTTAATGGGTTCAGAATAATGGTAATTTCCCTATTTTTCTCCACTCGCCTTAGCTCAGCTAATGGCTTCATTAGCCACACTCCCTGTCGAATAATGGAAGACCATGTCACATCCATCTTAGTCACATCACAATAAAACCAGTTAAATACAATTCAACTACCTGCCTCCTGCTTGGTGATGTTAGAAGGCGGAATTAGCAATGCAATCAATATAAATTCAACGGGTAGCCTTACCCTGCCTACGAAATGCAGGAAGGTTACTTAAGAACACCAAGGTCTGGAGGGGGCAGGGTTAAAGACACCGAAGATAGGATTTCCCGTGGTTTATTATATACGCCACCCTTTGCTGGATTCACCCAACCTACTAAACCCGTAAACCATGGTTTGAACAGTCTGTGTGTCAAGTCAATTCAACCTTGCCAATGTTTCCAGGTTGATTACATGATAAAGGCAGGAGAGTTCAAAAGTCAACGCTAGCTGGAAACAATGGCCAGTCTGTAATGGAAGCACATCATCCTCAGATAGAGTACTCCATTTCTCTCTCTCTCTCTCTCTCTCCCATCCATCCATCCATCATCTACCTACCTATCTATCTATCTATCTATCTATCTATCTATCTTCCATCCATCCATCCATCCATCCATCCATCCATCCATCAACTATATCATCTATCTATCTATCTATCTATCTATCTATCTATCTATCTATCTATCTATCTATCTATCTATCTATCTATCTTCCATCCATCCATCCATCCATCCATCCATTCATCCCTAGCCACCACCATCCGATTCAAAACTGTGGATGGTTCAAATCTCCAGTTTAGTGCACACTGCCACAAAGAGAATCCTCACTTGCATAGCTTTCCCTTATATTGGGTAGATTTTTCAGGATTATCACCATCTTCCTACCACTACTTTAATCACCCCGGAGGAAAAAGGGGCAAACAATGAAGAGTTAATTAGATTATTCCATTATGGGTTGAAGGTCAGCTCCACTGGATCTTTGTTTTCTGTTTTATTATTCCAGTGGTGTGTACACACACACACAAATACTTAGCCTGCAGTAAAGCAAACAAACAGATGTCTGCAGTGAGTGAGTAAGAATTTGTTTCTTCTGAAATCATTATAACATTAGCAGGACAGGAGTCAGTGCTTAAAGGGTGTTATAAGGTCTATTACTCTTTATACATTATATACATTTTTTTCCTGGAGCATGAAAATAGAATGCTAAAGGTATAGGCAAGTGTATATATGACATGCATATAATTGGTGAGCTGTACTTAAACTTCCTTTCCTTTCCTTCTCTATTTCTTCTCTCCTCTCCTCTCTCCTTTTCCTCCCTCCCTCCCTCCCTCCCTCCCTCCCTCCCTCCTTCCTTCCTTCCTTCCTTCCTTCCTTCCTAATGTTGCTCAGGAATATGGTGCCTTTTGGATTTCTGGATAGAAAAATCAAAGCAGAAAGAACTCACTGAGATGTTCACATTGAGTTTCCAAGTCTCTCCTTGCTTGTCTGGTAGAAGTAGAAAAAGAAATTAAGATATACCACAAGGTTGTTATTTTTCCTTTGTCTTTCCACGATAAGCTCTGCTAATTATTTTAGCATCTAGGTAAAATATCAGCTATTTTTTTCCCCCACTCATTTTGGTATCTTTAAATTGCTCACCCTACAAAACAAAGTCTAGAAAATATCAGATACAGTACTTAATGGCTACTCTTTTTCTCCTCCTGACCCCTGCATGGCCCTCCACTAGGGCACAGCACAATAGTGATATGAGTATTTTAACTATCAAATTAAAATATCAATTATTGAATTAATTATCCATTCTCAAAAAGGCTCTGTTTGGGAGAAGGGGGAGGAAAATGTAAGTTCATTCGCACCCTTTGTGTCACACATTCTCAGAAGCTCAAAGCTTGATTTAAATGGATCCAGTTTTGCTGGAAAGCAGAGGGTACACATTGTGTGTGTGTGTGTTTGTGTGATGTGTGCATGCTAAGGGCAGCACTTTGGCCCCAGTCCAACTGAGTAGGTAGGACCAGGACAAAGCAAGGATGGTCCCTGAAGGAAAACTGAGTTTGATTTCATTGGAGCTGTATTTAAATTTAATTAAAAAGAGTTAAATCAAAGGCAGCTAATGACATTACTCTCTGTGAATTTAATAATTCACCTTTTCCCTCACCTTAAAAATTTATTTCCACTGCAACTTCTGAAGAGGCTCTAGGGAACTATTACCCAGAGCTTTCAAGGGTTGAAGAGATGAAGCTCTGCCCAAATAGCTTGGGTAAGCATCAAGAACTAGCCTTGAAGCTAGGATAAACCTAAGTACTATTCGGATGCTAAACTGAATAGGCGATTCAGTGGCTGCATCAGGAATGGTTTTTAGAATAATCAAGACAACCATGCCCTGTTGGGTCATTATTTCAGAGATATTTTCTTATCTAAACAAAAAAAAAATGGAATGATCATGGATGGAGGAAAAAAAACAGTGAAAGAGCAGGACCAACTTCTGACTTCCTGCTGGCTTCCCCAGTGTCTTTGTAGGAAGTTGGCAGGGAGCATCAGAAATATTTTTTCTTTCTTTCTTTCCTTCCCTTCCATTCCTAGTAGGCATGTAAGTGGCTGCTGCTGGGTGGTGCACAGAGCAGGGGATTGCGGTACTGGCTGGGAAACTGTCACAGAATGTTCAAAATGAAGATCACATAACTGCAGCAACAGCCTGGCAGCCCAGCAACAATCAACAATACCGAAGGAGCCACATCTTCCCCAAAATTTCACTTGCTTGCTTTCACAATAACCCTAAGAAGGAATGCCTACGTCTCAAATTACAGCTGTGTGACATTTTGAACCTGGTACTTCTAGATTTGAGCTGAGCATCTCAATGGCTACATCACAGAGAATGGTAAGCATGCAGCACAATTTTGCATCTTTGAAAGCCTTAGGAGAAAAACTCCTGGCACATTAAACTGAAAAACCGTGCTCTTATGTGCATTGCTACTAAGTGCCCCAGTAAGTTTTCACAAGTTACATTCTGTCCGTATAAAGCAGATTATTTCTTTGGGGATTGCAGGCAGCCATTTTCTTCTCAGTTTAAATTACCTAGCATCTAGATTTACATACAATATGGGGTCCCTTCAGAGTAGTCCCCCTCGGTATGTGAGACCATCCGTAGGCTTAAATTCTACTTTTTCCTATTAAACTTTTCTGTTTAATTAAAATTGTTTTTAATTAAAATGCAAATATTCCAGGACTGGAACAATAAATTGTTTACACTAGACTGAGAAAGAGCTCTCGGCGGCTTTAGCGAAGTGAATTTTGGTTGTCAGCTGTACAGACTTCACTCTTGGGTGGAAATGGATAGAGAGAGAGATGTGTGTTCCCTTTGCAGATTGGCTTAATCTGTTCTGAGCAAATGAAAGCTATCCCAGTTTATATCCAGGACTCATGTACAAAATGTGATACAATTTCCAATGTTCTCCACTGCTAAAATATAACTAGAATATTTCATTCTCCTGGGTAATTCTGCAATGAGAAAAGCAGCGCTCATAAAATAAGGACATTTGGTGTCTACGGTTGCATGTTTTCATCGTTCCATGTTTTATCTTTGGATGCATGTTCTCTGAAATAATTATTGCTCCATGTTTTATCTTTGGATGCATGTTCTCTGAAATAATTATTGGTCTTCAACATGGGATGGCTCTTTCCTAAAGCTCTTCTTCAATGTTCGCCAAATGGTGGATTGATAGATGGTCTTCTTCTACCTGAATTTTTATCCTTAGACATTCCCTTCAAGGTCTTCTTCTTCTAGATGGGCCACATCTGAGAAATTCGATGTCACAAGTCTGACGCAGGACACTATCACGAGGCCACAGTGATGTTAACGCATTGTTTCTCAACCTTGACAACTGTTAAGAAGTGTGGACTTCAGCTGCCAGAATTCCCTAGCCAGCCATGCTGGCTAGGAAATTCTGAGAGTTGAAGTCCACACACCTTAAAGGGCTGTCTGGGGAATTCTGGGAGTTGAAGTCCACCCATCTTCAAGATGCCAAGGTTGACAAATATTGCTCTGAACGATTCCTTGGCTCGCTGAAGAGTTATACCTCCTGCCAAATGATGCATTGCCACCTAATGTGAAAAGTACACAAAATGTGGCCATTTGTGTATTGTCTCAATGAAATCTAATTACACCTCTTTGCTGTTGTGTTTGTTTGCTGGTTTCAAAGGGAAGAGGCTATCCAGGACTGCCGAGGTCTCTCTCTCTAAGGCCTGAGAAGGCTGGAAACACAATTACAAGAACATAAACAGCCATAATTGTATGCTAAATGCCTTTTGAAAAAGCTGAGTGTTTCTTAGCTCAAACTCCCACTTGCTGAGATGTTAGAACAAACAGTACATTAGTGAACACAGGAATGAGGAGGAAGGAAGAGGAAAAACCTTATAGCTGGTTTCCTATTTGTAGCTCTGGGGTTGAACGGTGGGGTCCTTGGTGCTCTCTGAGCTTAGTGGTTTCATCAATGCTAGAAGGGAGGGAAGTCTGTGGAGTGGAGAAGAATGGGAGGAGGAGGAGGAGGAGGAGGAGGAGGAGGGGGAGGGNCTGTGGAGTGGAGAAGAATGGGAGGAGGAGGAGGAGGAGGAGGAGGAGGAGGAGGAGGAGGAGGAGGAGGAGGAGGAGGGCGAGGGCTGTGGGATTCTTGGTGCTCTCTGAGCTTGGTGGTTTTTTTGCAGATGTTTCATGACCCAGCTTGGGAACATCATCAGTGCTAGAAGGGAGTGGGGTTTAGTCTCATTAATGATGAGGTTCCCTAGCTGGGTCATGAAACATCTGCAAGAAAACCCCCAAGCTCAGTAAGTACCAAGGACCCCAGAGTAAGGAAGTATTTAAAGAAAATGAGAACCTGTTAGAACATTTTATGAAATCTGTATCATGAAATCTGTTTATGGGGGGAACTAACATGTGGTACACCATAAAAAATGTGTACATATATGTGTGGGTGTATACATACATGCATACATATACATCTCAACTCATCCGTTGTGGAGAGACACAAAACCTCATTTTCACCTCCTAACCTCTCTCAACTAAACACTGTGCCCCTGTGGTTAGCGCACACCACAGAACAACAGAAAGTTTCACATCTGTTCAAAACAGGCCAACTTCCTCTTTCTCCTGGAACAGGTGGTCAAAGCGAAGCCTCCCCCCAAAAAGCTAAGCTATTTTGGGGCTGTACTCATTTGTTTGTCGTTTTTTTTCCCTCCTAACCTAAAGCCTCAAGTGAGCATCGGCGTGCATCATCTCGCCTTCGTCTGGAAGATCAAAGCTGGTCGATCAAACCCCCAAGCAGCTCTGCAATCAGGGAGGTGAACCCCAGAAGTTTGCAGAGTCAGCTGCAAGTCAATTAGGTATCTAAAACTGCAAATGAGCGCAAAGGGTGATGCTCATGGTGCTGTGAGAAAAAAAAATCTCTCAGGAAGGATGACGTGTAGAAGCCGTTGAGTTCTCAGTTTAAATCAAGATTTGAAGCAATTGGTCCGCTGCCTAAGGTGAGCCACTCCTCCAGGCTTCAACATGGGGCCAGGGATACTAGCCTACTGTGACATGCTCTCTGTCAGGCCCCAAGAACCAAGAAAGAACCAAGAAAGAACCAAGCTGTGGCTGCCGGCTCCCAGGTATGGTCAGCTGACTCCATCGCTGACTATAGGGGGCGAAACTTTGGCTCCCTCAGAGAGGGTGCGCAATTTGGGGGTCCTCCTGGATCCACGGCTGATACTGGAAGACCAGTTGGCGGCTGTGGCCAGTCGCTCCCATGTAACACCGCTGCTGCGCGAGCTGCATTGGCTGCCTGTGGCCTTCCGGGTGCGCTTCAAGGTGTTGACCATCATCTTTAAAGCGCACCATGGCATCGGACCTGGCTACCTCCGAGACCGCCTTCTGCCACAGATTACCTCTCACCGGCCGATACGCTCCCACAGAGAGGGTCTCCTCAGGGTGCCGTCNTTCCGCCGCGCCCTCAAGACATGGTTGTTTCAGCAGGCAGGACTGGCCTAGGGATATTTTAAACCGGTTTTTAATTAATTTTAAAACATGAATAGGCCTATTGTATATATCTTTTAATTGATTTTAAATTTTGTAGATTTGTATTGATTGTTCTGTTTTTAATTGGCTGTAAGCCGCCCTGAGTCCATTGGGAGAAGGGTGGGATATAAATGCAATAAACTTCAAACTTCAAACTTCAAAGACACCTGGAATTACTTCTGAGTAGTACCCTTTATTGTCCCTCCCCTGTAGACACAAATCTTGCCAAACTAATATTCTGAGAACTTCTAGAGAGGAGCCTTCTTAAATCTCTTCTCCCAACAAGGCAGCCTTTCCCTCCCTCCTGGGAATCCAGACGGCATTCCACCACACAAGTTACAATGCGAAGAAATTTGCAATGGGATCATCTTGAAACCTGCAAAAATGGGTAACAATTCAAATGTATGATCCAGCCAAGATGGCTACTAACAGTCCAGGTTGGGTCTGCTATGGAGGCCTACCAACATCTGTCACAACCATGAAAAACTGTTGTCTACCTTTGTTTTTGTCCCTAAACGGCAAAAATTCCAGCAAGTACTGGAACGCATAATGCCAGACACGTCATTAGAAGGCAAAACCACAAAACTGCTTCTCACTTATGCAATAGAATTCACTGGAGAAAGCAATTATGTTTGGAAGAGTTAGCGGTAAAAGGAAAACCAGGTCATCAAAGAACATGGTGGCTGGACACCATCCAGGTTGACAGCAGCCAAAGCATAGAAGTAGTGCAAGTTCGAAAAACCTGGAGAGACCTGGCCCATAGAATCGCCAAGGGTCAGCCACAACTGAAAGGAATAAAATTATCGTCACCTTGTTTCAACACAAAGCCAACTGACAAATTCTGCTGGCCTTATCTCCTCTTAGGAGTAAAGTCAGGACTGTATCATCCATGAACTTGGCTCCTTGACAAGTTGGCCTTTGTCAATTCTTGCAACTTCGACCTGATCTACTCACCCTTCACTTATGTTGTGCAGCCACTTAAGCCAGACCATTTACTAGGAGACAAGCAGCAGATTTTATGGTGCCACATCTGTCCGCCGATCACTTTAAAGATTTTATGGGTCACACACCGCTAAGCCTCTCTGCGGCAACTCTGCAGGTCTTTGTTAACCCCAGCGAAAGGATTCCCTCTCAAGTGACAAGGACAGAATTCTTTGCCACTTTGTGTTCCCAAAAACACTTGCCTATCCCCTTTGGGGCAAACCCTAACCCTCCATTGAATGCTGTTTTTATTTTTATTTTGAAATCCATCGCCTTGTCCACCATAGTTCAAAGGACAAAACACAAGTGATCTGCAACAGCCAGAAGAGAAATACGGGACCACATGGAAAATCTTGGTAACTCATCTCTCCATACGTGCGCAAAAATAGCTTTCCCAAACCTAACTGATCGCCAGATTTCAGGTAAAACCATTTTAAATATCCCCCAAAAGGGAGCATGCCCCCTTTCCCTTACATCATCCCAAAGAGCAAGAGACGGGGGAGGAAGTCAGGTAAGATCTATCGGAAGCCATCAGTCACCGGACCACCGGATAGTATGAAGTTAAACCCAAACTAAAGTGCTAAAAAATGAGCTGGAGAATAAATGCCCCACAAAATTTCTGGAAATATCATGATGTTATCTGATGGTATTCTGCATCCTTCTAGCTGGCTGGGGGGGAAACTCCTGTTGCTTACTGTGATGCATTGACACAGCTATTGTGGTTTGCAAGTTCTCCTCCTCCTCCTCCTCCTCTTCCCTTTTTCCTGCCTTTTTTAATATATCAAATATTCCTGTGTCTTGTTTTCTCTGCAATAACAACCAATGAGAGAAAGAGAGAGGGAGGGAGGGAGGGAGGGAGGGAGACACCAAAGTCCCCTATGGCATCTTCTTATGACCACAGAGTTGCAACTATTATTATTATTTTTTAAAAATGTTTTTATTACCTTTGTGTCTATGTCATTTCAGCCGTATGGCTTAGCACTGTGGCTTAATCCAATAAGCGATGGTGAAGCAAATGAGACGTCGGTGCAATATGTGAACCCTTGATCTCCTTGTTGCAAGCCAACATTGTTTTAACAGGTAGGCGGAAAAAACAAACCTGGAATCTCCTGCGAGGCAAGATCTAAAAATCTGCTAATGTTCCCTTTGCTCCTTAGAATCAGACTAGAAAAAGAACGAAGATTTCTGTGTCCCTTTAGCTCAACAAGGCCAGTGAAACAATTCACAGGATTATACCATTGGCAAATGCCATCTGTTCTCACTTAGTACGGTTAAGCAAAAGGCAGGATTTGACAGGAATTTTTTTTTTAAAGCCATCAGACTATAATAGATTGCATTACCCATGTTTTCACAATGAAGAGCCTTTATTTCATGCTAGGGGGAAGAAAAAAAACAACCCTGTGAAATTAGGGCAATGAAAGTATTAGTGAAAAGCAGCCCCTGCAAAATGAATTAAGACAAGGGATACCCCCCCTCCTTGGTTTCTTACATATTAGCAACTTGACAATTGTGGCAAGAAAGGTCGTAAAATGGGGCAAAACTCACTTAAGCAATGTTTCACTTAGCTGCAGAAAAGTTGGGCTCAATTGTGGCCGTACGTTGAGGACTACCTGTACAATAAAAAGGGAGAAGAAAGCCAGGAGAATGTCTCCTTTTTCCTTGAAATGAAAACTTAAAAGCAAATATCCTTTTATCAAATGGAGCAACAACTGGTGAAGAAGAAAAATATATCTATAGTTTTTCTGCACGGCAGGCGAATATCTCAGGAGACCATCCAGGAGCTTTCTGCGATAACTTGAAATAACTTGAAACTCAACCCAACTGTCCAGAGAGAGTCCCCAACTCATTCCTAATTGCAATGGGAAAGGCCTGTTGGCAGGTAAAATTAGAAAAACGGCCGGCTTTTCCCACTTGGTGCTAGCTCTGCTTCCTCTCTAGTGGATTACAAATCGCAGAATGTCCATCTACTGCAGCCCAAGGAAATGTCCAGAGCAGAAGCTCAGCATTTTCAGTTTTTGGAGATAGCATACAGCAGGGAGCTTCAACCTTGGCAACTTTCCGACTTGTGGACCTCAACTCCCAGAATTTCTCACCTGAGGAATCCTGGGAATTGAAGTCCACAAGGCGTAAAGTTGCCAAGGTTGGTGTAGAGTGATTGGGATTCACAGACTCTGTCAGCGTTTCTTCACAGATCTGGAAGAGCCTCTTCAAATGTCTTCAAAAGTGTTGACCATCACTGCAACTAAAACTGAAAAGTCTCAGCCATGCCTACTGCTCCTTTAGTACTCCAGGAGGGATGTATATATGCTGTGTGCAGAAGTCGCAGGTATTCAGATTTGAAACCTGTCCAGAATCCAAAACTAATCGTTCCTAGTCAAGATATCCCCATTTATGAGGCGTACATGGGAGGGAGGGAGCTGAGGTCACTTTGTGCAGTCCAGATAACTCGGGTTCCTCTCCTTGAAGTCTGACTGCAGACCATGCTGATTGTGCCTTATGGAAATTATAGTTCCAAATATCTGGGAAGCAAAGGTGGATTACCTCCTCGGTCTTAGGGAATAACCTTCATTGAAGTTTCATTGGACCGTGAGTTACTCAGCTGACCAACATCCATACATATCTCAGTTTGGGTTTGCAGCTTTGTTAAAAGTTGGTCAAAGAAGACTTCTAATCCTTGCTGCTAAGACACTTGCTTCTTTTGCCCTGCTCTCTTTCTCCCCCTTCTTCATGTCATCCTTTTATCTCTAGATATCTCTATTAGTCTGCAAATAATTAGGGCCAGACAGTACGTAGCCAAGAGACACCAGAACAATTTCAACAAGTGATTAGTAAGCACTATTAACCAGTTGTCCTTTAAGAGAAGAAGCTTTTTAGTGTTTCTGTTTTCATCTATTCATCCAGGCTTCCTTCTGGCCACTGTAGCACACTGAAACTGCAGCTATTTTTAAATAAATATTTGCTTAAGCTAACCAAAGCTCGTAACATACAGAAGTTCTAACACTTTACACCCACACGCACCGTGAAGCCCTGGAGCTCAGGAGGAATTTGTCAACTCCATCAAAGAGAGGTCCGTTAGTGCCACAAGAGCAGGTCTTTATGGTGGAGACCCAGTGGTTAGATGGAGCAAAGCAGGAAGCCCATAAGAGAGGAGACAAGGATTATGGGTCTAAAGAAGCAAAAGAAAAAGGGAGAACTCCCAAAGGAGGGAGGAGGCTTCAGCCAACAAACACAATGACATCTTCTATCAAAGATGTCTTCTATCTGATAGAGGGGAAAGATGAGAATTGAGGCAGAAGATACTTAGATTGTATTATAGCTATATTCCCCAATTTGATGAATATACTTTTCAAGGTTGGCAACTGCCTTTCTCAGCTAATATATTTGAATGCAGAAAATTATAATTCTGGGTTAAGGCTGAGCTGTCCACATTATGAATCAAAATCATGGGTCATCCAGAATAATGTTGCCCAATCTGGGTAACTTCCAGACGAATGGACTTCATCTCCCACAAGGCTTAGCAAGTAGCCTGCAGAATATTAGGGGTTGCAGTCCAACAACATCTGGAGGGCTGGCTAGATTACCCACGGTAATCTAGTCTTGGGTCTTCTCCTTGGCTCCGTTTCAACATGCCGAGACCGTGATGCAAACCATGTGAATGTCTACTAGCAGCAAATACTTGGTGCATGACAGCACGCTTCTTATTCTGCTTCCATAGCCCTGTTAATTTCTGTGGGGAATTGCAGGCCCATAATTCAGCCAATAGCTATAAAAAAATCATCCAGAATAAGCCGCCCAAAAAGCATATTCTCTCTACCTACGTGCAGGCACACCACTCAATAGTTCAATCTTTTGCAAAAGGCCTCAGGGATTTCTTTATTTTTAAGAATCACAACCTCCTTCAATTACTTATTAGCAAAACATTTCAGCTGTTGCTGCCCCCACTTTTGCCATTTCGAGGCATCAAGATCTCCTGTTTACAAAACACGGAGGTTCAACGTTCTGGTTCAACGTTCTTTGCAATCCTAGGAAGAATTTAATAAATTACAGTAGAATCTCTGAAATATAAACTCAAACTTTCGGTGGCTTCCACATCCCTTGTGTGACAACTGCACACTTCACTTTGCTTTCTTCCTCCAGAACCAAAGGGGTAGATTTGGCTATGCCCCCATATGTACCAATTAATTATTGCTAAATAGTCTATTAAAACGACCAAACAAAATAAAACATATTATCAACAAAGCACCCAATGCAATCTTTTGTAGATGTAGGTTCATTATCACAGTCTGATCAAGACTTTGGAGCAAGTAAGGAAAATTGGAGAATGGGAATATTCTACGGATGGGCTATGATTGGGTGAGGTCCACGGATGGATTTTCCTGCTCCTGGTTCAGGAAATCTGTTTGGCTCCCAATCCCTGTGGAGAAAGGAATCTAACTTTGGACAAAGATCTGGTCTGCACACTCTATAGATCCCCCCCCCAACCAACCCCTTGTCCTTTTTATTTACCTATCCATTTGGTGAATTTAAGCTCCTTCTATAAATGCTTATTTTCTCAGTTTGATGTAATTGGTCTACTGTTGGTGCCTTATGTAAATCAAGTTCTTTTTAAATCGTGCCTCCAAAAAAAAACAAAAAAAAACGGCTAGCTTTTAAGAGAAGGACTCAGTTCATTTTAACATTAGGAAGGGAGCGGTTTCTTGCTTGCCATTTATTTATTTATTTTGCTCCTTAATTGACAGCCAGCAGTTGGGAATTCTGGGAGTTGAAGTTCAGGTTTTCGCCAACAGCTGTGCTTCATTTTCTTGTCTCCTAAAGCATCATTAAATTCTCCAGCACTGACCCACTTTTCCCAGAAGGCTTGTCAAATTGCATCAGTCTTACTCCCAAGGAAATCTGTCCAGGATTGCACAGTAGCCTATTAGATGGCATTCCATACCACAGCCGTGTAAGAGAAGTCCACAATAACAATATACTACTAACAAGGAATTGCGTTCCGAAGGAGATAATTTCTTTATCCAAGGTCCATTGCTCCAAATTCTGTTTAAGCTCAAATATGATGTTCTAGTGTTTCTTTCCCTTTGTGCTTCAGCGCCATTTTTATCACCAAATGTTGGACGAGCATCCAAAGACAAGGAAGGGGTTTAAGATAGAGAATTTGCAGGATAATTGATTTCTCTCTTGATCGATGCTTAGAGTTTAGGACATCCTTAAGTTACACCCTATGATTTCTTACATGCTTGTCACAGGAGGCAAAGGTGAAGGAGTTCCTGCGGATTTTACTCCATTAGTTCTTGCCAACTATTGGAGTTGTGCTCATCTCAGTTTCAAGACCATTGAATCAGCGCTGTCCAAAGACATTTCCATAGTCCTGTGGCTAGCATGACATCCCAGAGTGCTGTTACCTTCCCATCAAAGTGGTACCTATTTATCTACTCGCATTTGCATGCTTTTGAACTGCTACGTAGGAAGGAGGTGGAGCGAGGACGGGAGCTCACCCCATCACGTGGAGCTCAGATCTTGAACCACTTAACCACAGCACTGCCCCATTGTCACAGGAGGACAAGAGGGAAAATGACATCGTTGGGAGGGGTGAGGCCATTGTCCAAGTGATGCTAGCAATGTCATTTGCACCTTTGGGGTGAAGGTCTCATGACTCACCCAGCGATCCTGTGGCTTCTACTGAATGCTTTCACCGGTAGCATTTCCCATGGAAATTGAGCGGCTGTTGTGCAGAATGGAAATCAGAGTCCTGTGATACGAGATGGGCGGCAAATAAATTTCATAACAAATGAAATAAACAAATAACAGAATAACAGAATTGGAAGGGACCTTGGAGGTCTTCTAGTCCAGCCCCCTGCTCAGGCTGGAAACCCTTTATCCTTCTGGACAATGGCGGTCTAACCTCTTCTTCAAAACTTCCAGCAATGGAGATAGCTAGCTAGACAGACAGACAGACAGACAGACAGACAGACAGACAGACAGACAGACTACTTGGAAAAGCATCAGTCTTCCATATGAAAGCACAGAATAAAGTAGACCATGGTTCAAATTACCCAAGATTTTCTAGGAGGCCTCAGGTCAAACCAACTCAACCCCGCTTACCCCACAGAATTGTAAGCACAAACTGAAAGTTATGGAGAAAACCTGTGTGCACTGAGGACCTTTACTGCTCCCTAAAATGACATTCCTTGCAACATCTGGATCCCTTGGACCTTCCTCTGGTTCTCCTGATTAAACCCTTTCCAAAACTGATCTTATTTATGCAGCTCCCAAAAATCTTAAATCTGCAACCCCAGTCTACAACATGGCTGAAAATCTCATCAGCACCTTGGAGCAGAGATCGGTTGTGTGTCAATCTCATCAGACTACATTATACAACTGAGGGGTGAGAATGGCCAAGACGGATATCAGATTAATGCAGGATCTTGGGCTCCCCTGAAGCCACCTGGAACCCTTCGCAGATCCTGCTCCCTAAAGGCTTGTCCTGACTCAGAAGGCTGACTTGAGATGAAGACAGGCAGCTGTGTGTGTTCAAACTGAGCTTTGGAGATGGGGAAATTGGTGCCACCCCTGCATGAACCGATCTGAACATCAAAGTCAACTTTTCCTCACACCCTGGTTCAGGAGCCTCTGTTTCCCACCCAATGAATTCAGGTGTATATGGGAGGGAAACCTGAACAAGACAACAATGGAGGTTTCTTCTGCAACTGGCAACAGAGCCATCAATCTTGCAAGCGCTGAGCTGGTTATATTTAGAAGGGACTATCTGCATATTCTGCTTTTCAGAGCATGACACAAGACACGGCCCTTCCTACGTATCCAGCAACTAAGCAAATCCAAGCCCCAGCTCTCCACCCCAAACAATCTCAGCTTTCACCAAAACAGACCTTCCTGGAAACTTAAAATGATCCTTTCCTCTCCCAGAGTCCATGGGTCTGTGGATGTACCACCAAAGCTGAGCCCTGGCTATTGCGTCAGCCTTCCTCAAGAGCTTTCAACCCATCAACCCATGTTGTCCTTTGAGGTACGGTCTTGGTGCAGGTAGCCCTTGACTTACAACTGTTCATTTAGCAACCGTTCGAAGTTACGACGGCCCTGAAAAAAGGTGACTTAGGACCAGTGGTGGGATTCAAATCCCTGAACATCCGGTTCTCTGCGTGGATGCAGGCCTGGGCCTCCAAGGCCTAGAATGGACTTCCGGAAGTGACATCCACGCACTTCCAGCGGGCCGTTCTATGCCTGGGAGGCCTCCACCAGGCCTAGAATGGACTTCCGGAAATGACATCCACGCACTTCCGGTGGGCTGTTCTAGGCCTGGGAGCTCCTCCAGGCCTCCAAGGCCTAGAACGGGTTTCCAGAAGCAGCATGGGTTCAGCCGGTTTTCCGAACTCAACAAAATTTAGCGACCGGTTCTACTGAACCGGTGCGAACTGGCTGAATCCCACCACTGCTTAGGACCGTTTTTCACACTCAGGACTGTTGCAGCATCCCCATGGTCAGGTGATCAAAATTCAGATGCTGAGCAACGGACTCTTGTTTATGACATGTCCCGGGGTCACGTGATCCCCTTTTGCGACCTTCTGACAAGCGAAGTCAAGGGGGAAAGCCAGATTCACTTAACAACCGGGTTACTAACTTCAGAACTGCAGGAATTCTCTTGATGGCTATGGCAAGAAAGGTCGTAAAATGGGGCAGTCTAACCAACTATAATTTCCAGATGGTTTTCCACCAAAGGACGTACCTGCTGAACTGTCCCCAAATTAACAAAGGTCATCTAGGTGCCATCGCTTAGCCAGCGCACAACATGGCTGCAAAGTCCAGTCTCCCAAAATGGATTACCCACCAGGCTAGGGTAGGGTAGGCCACCAACCCAGTCCGATTCAATCTGAGGACTTTTTGTCTCTTGCCGCAATCCAGAAAACCAAGAATTGAGGATTTCTTTAGTCCATGCTGAGAAACGGACCCAAGCAGAAGGACGAATTCTTCAACACCTCCCCTTGTTCCCAAAGATTAAATGCCGTTGAGGAAAGCAAAGGATATCTGGCCAGATAATCTGAAGCATCATAACCACCTTCGGCCGTCTCTGAAATCAAAGGCTGGGCGAGACCATCTTTTTTTTTTTCTCTTTTTTCTCACGCAAAGCATCTTTTGAAGATTCCCCATCTGATCGGTTACAAAAATTACCCGCGTCAGACTCGATAAACAAGGGAACATGCTTTGCTTTTCAGATGACACCTCCATGCTCGGTTGTAACAGCTTCTATTAAATTAATGATGTTACCCACACCATAAATTAGGCAAATTGTATGCAAATACTGTTTGAGTAGCAATACAGCGGTTATCAGCTGTCTGCGAAAATAAATTAGTTTGGCAGGGTAAAGATACTGTGGAGCGGCATATTTAATTGAGTGCTAATTTTATTGTGATTATTACTTTTAAGTAACAACAGCGTGGTTATTAAGCAACATAATGTGATGGGTTTACACAGAACTGATAAAAACTATTCCTCAAACTCACTGCGCTGGCAGGAAGATGATTCCGATATGGGGTAATTTATGGTTTCCATAAATGGCTGGCTTTTTTTTTTTTTAGGTGCTGTGAAAAATAAACTACAATAAAATAAATACAACTTGACACATTTTAGGGAATTCCCAGTCAGGCAGCTACAGTGTGTTTGGCAAAATGACAGGAGCAGCAAAGGTGTTTCTCTCTCTCTCTCTCTCTCTCCCTTTTTAAAAGGTGATTATTGTGACTCACAATTCATAACAACTCCACAAATCAGCAAAACACCTAAGCCAACACCTTCCAGGCATTTGCAAAACGGACCTGCCAAAATATCCACCTCTTTTTCCTTCTTTCCTCCTTTTAACTTTGTGAACAATCTGCAGCCTCACTGGAAGGCACACAATCTGGATCCCATTTTATAATTATTATTTATTATCCGTCTCATGATTATTTCCCCCAGTCTCCAGGAAAAACACAAATTACGACACACTTGTTCGCTTGGCAAACTCCAACGTCAAGCAAGCCCAAATACTGGCAAAGATCGTTCCAAATTATTTCCGAGGCATCCAAGCATCTCTGTTTTTTTTTTCCGAGTTCAAAACTGGTTTTTGCAAAATAATAATAATAATAATAATAATAATAATAATAATAATAATAATAATAATAATAATAATAATAATAATAATAATAATAATAATAATAATAATAGTAATAATTTTAAAAAATAAAATAAAATCGGCGTCTCCACGCGCGGAATCCGACCAACCTGAGATCTTGAAATATCTGGGCATAACTTAAGCTCAGCTATTTGCGAGGTGGGGCGCGCGGGGTGTAGGAAAAGAAGTTCCCCATTTTTGCAAAAAACACATTTCTCTTCTCCCCTCCCTCCCTCCCTCCCCCCCCAAAGCCCACAACATTTTTCAACTGTATTTTCAAGACTTTTTTTTTTTTTTAAGTTGAAAAGATGGGCGTTTCGGAGCGGGGAACCGGATGGAACGATGGGATCCGGCAGCCGTTTTTTTGTTTGTTTGTTTTTGCACCGGGGGTGCATTTTTGCAAAAGCAACCTGCGGGAAATGCAAAGGGTGTGGGGGGGATGGAGGGGTGTGTGTGTGTGTCTCCCGGGGATCCGTTCCTCTTCATTTCGGGAAGGGAGGGGCACGCCGACATGTTCCAACTTGGGTTCAAGGGCGCAGCAGCGGCGTATGGGCATAGGATGGCGAGGAGGGGAGGGAGGGGGGGTTAGTGTGTGTGTGTGTGTGTATTGGGAGGGAGGAAAAGTCCCTAAACACCCCCTCCCCTTTCTCCAGGGAACGCCGCCCGCTTCACAAGAAGCTGGCAACTTGGAACATCCCGCGAAAGGAGACCCCCGTGCGCGCGCCACGACGCGCGGCTCGGCTCGGCTCTGCACGGCTCGGGCCGGGCTGCTGCTGCAGCCGCCGCCTGGGAGAGTTTTCTTTCTCGGCCAAGCCAACGTGAAACGAAAGAGAGCCCGACAGAAAGCAAGCAAGAGGGAGACGGCTGGGGCGGGGAGGGGGGGAATGATAGATGCAACAAAGGCTTCTCAAAGCTGGCTTTGGAAAGACCTGGCAAGGGCTGCTTGGTCCGGGGGGGGGGCTTTCTCCCCCTCCCCTTCCAATTCATACACCCCCCCACCACCCCGCTCTTGCAAAGCAGACCCCAGGGGGCAGGCTGCCCATTCCTCCCGGCGCTGACACCCCAACCCATCCTCCCCTGCCTCCCTGGCGGCCGGCGTGGAGCTACCTACCACTGCGGTTCCAGATCCCAGTCCCTGAAAAAGTCGAATAGATCCATCGCGGGCGACCGCCGAGCCAGGCGCCGCCCCCGCTTCTCCTCCGCCGGGCTAGGCGAAGGCTCCGGGGCAGGGCTGCAGCGGCGGTGGCGAGGAGGAGGAGGAGGAGGAGGAGGAGGCAGGGGCGGGGGGCGAGGAAGGCATGGGGCAGGCAGGCAGGCAGGCAGGCAGGCGAGCCGGGCTGCCTCTGCGCCCAGCCGCCGCGCCGCGCCGCGAGAGGACTGGCCGGCGGTGGGAGGGGAGAGCGAGAAGGCGGTCGCCGCCGCCGCCGCCGCCTGCTCGGGGAGCGGGGCTGCCTCCTGCCGCCTGGCTGGCTGGCTGGCTGGCTGGGGAAGCTCCAGCCACCGCTCAGCACGAGGGGAGGAGCGAGGGGTAGCGGCGACCAGGCGGCCACGGCTGGAGCATGGCTTGGAGGAGGAGGAGGAGAGGGAGGAAAAAAAAAAAGAAGAGGCGACAGGGGCGCGTTCCCACGGACAGAAGACACGCGTCTGCAGCCTGGTCGTCGGGCTCCGCCCCGCTCTCGCCCGAGGGGCGGCGCCAGGGAGCGGCGTCGCTCTCCAGGGTTCTTCTGCCCGCCCCCGCCCCTCCCCACCTCCCCACGCCTTTCTGCCCGAAAGAAACAAAGCCGCGTCGTGTGAACCGGGTTGCTTCTCAAGCAGTCCACAGGAGGGGAGGAACTCGCTTCCCGGGCCAGCTGACCCTTCCCCAAGGCCGGCTTTTTCCCCCAAGAGGACAGAAACACAGCTATCCTCCTTGCTAGATGTGGAGGGGGGGGGTTTCTGGGTGTTTGTGGTCTCCCTGGGGTCTGGGAATGTGGGAACTGAAGTCCCTCCCCCCCCATTTGGGGACGACTGGTTGGCAAGGTAGGAAAGCTCTTCCAGGGGCAGAAAGTCACCTTGGGCCTCCATTCCGAAGACCTGGGCAAGTGCTTGTTTTCAGATAATGGGTTGTGTGAATGCAAACGTCGGGTCGTTCAGTTTAGGTGTGCTGGGATGAAATATTAATCTACAGATTCAGTCGCGGTTCCATCCACAGCTTACCCAAAGCCGAGGTGAAACCAGGGTCTGTTATAGCACACAGAGTTTTTCTCAAAAGATAGGCTGAGTGACCAAACAATTCTTCTATTTTACAAAAAAAACAAACAAAAAACCTGCTCTCATTTGAACCCAAAACTCCGAGAAATTCTCAACCACCTGGTTAGTTACAGGTTCCGAACTGAGAACGGCTAAAGCTAAATACGGATTTGGCTGGTTAGGTATCAGAGGCTCTTAAGAAACCAGCATTTTGTTCCGATGGAAATTTAATTCAACAAAACATTGCTGACGCTTTGCTTACTGGCTTATTTATCAGCTATGGGAGGGCTTTGAAAAAGCTTTGATCCACTGCTTTATCTATTTATTTGTTTGTTTGTTTTTCTTTTCTTTTCTTGCCTGGAATCAGATTCAGACATTCCTTCGTGAAGAGGGACAATCTGTCAAGCTATGCCTTTCAATTGTCATTTTTGGAAAGATGCAGAGATCATTTGGAGAGGCCCTCATGTGGCTGATTTTGAGATTTACCACCATCGGGGAGAAAGAAGAAGAAGGAAGAAGAGGAGGGAGGAGGGAGGAGGAAGGAGGAGAAGGAAGAAGAAGAATTAAAATTAGAAGAAGAAGAAGAAGAAGAAGAAGAAGAAGAAGGAAGAAGAAGAAGAAGAAGAAGAAGAAGAAGAAGAAGAAGAAGAAGAAGAAGAAGAAGAAGAAGAAGAAGAAGAAGAAGAAGAAGAAGAAGAAGAAGAAGAAGAAGAAGAAGAAGAAGAAGAAGAAGAAGAAGAAGTTCAGCTCCATCCTTGGCATAGAGCTCACTGCATGCCTGATTATCATCCGAACCCAGCCTACCTAGCANTTTGGGGACGACTGGTTGGCAAGGTAGGAAAGCTCTTCCGGGGGAGAAAGTCACCTTGGGCCCCCATTCCGAAGACCTGGGCAAGTGCTTGTTTTCAGATAATGGGTTGTGTGAATGCAAGCGTCGGGTCGTTCAGTTTAGGTGTGCTGGGATGAAATATTAATCTACAGATTCAGTCGCGGTTCCATCCACAGCTTACCCAAAGCCGAGGTGAAACCAGGGTCTGTTATAGCACACAGAGTTTTTCTCAAAAGATGGGCTGAGTGACCAAACAATTCTTCTATTTTACAAAAAAACAAACACCTGCTCTCATTTGAACCCAAAACTCCGAGAAATTCTCAACCACCTGGTTAGTTACAGGTTCCGAACTGAGAACGGCTAAAGCTAAATACAGATTTGGCTGGTTAGGTATCAGAGGCTCTTAAGAAACCAGCATTTTGTTCCGATGGAAATTTAATTCAACAAAACATTGCTGACGCTTTGCTTACTGGCTTATTTATCAGCTATGGGAGGGCTTTGAAAGAGCTTTGATCCACTGCTTTATCTATTTATTTGTTTGTTTGTTTTTCTTTTCTTTTCTTGCCTGGAATCAGATTCAGACATTCCTTCGTGAAGAGGGACAATCTGTCAAGCTATGCCTTTCAATTGTCATTTTTGGAAAGATGCAGAGATCATTTGGAGAGGCCCTCATGTGGCTGGTTTTGAGATTTACCGCCATCGGGGAGAAAGAAGAAGAAGGAAGAAGGAAGAAGAGGAGGGAGGAGGGAGGAGGAAGGAGGAGAAGGAAGAAGAAGAATTAAAATTTCTTCTTCTTCTTCTTCTTCTTCTTCTTCTTCTTCTTCTTCTTCTTCTTCTTCTTCTTCTTCTTCTTCTTCTTCTTCTTCTTCTTCTTCTTCTTCTTCTTCTTCTTCTTCTTCTTCTTCTTCTTCTTCTTCAAGTCGAGGTAGGAACCGTATCTCGAGTGACGTACGGACTAATAGTAGGCTTGGGTCGGATGGATCGTGGATCGTTGTGGGGAAATTATGGAGGAGGCAGTTTACGTTCACTTCCTTGAACGTTTGGGGTGGGGGGAAGAAAAGACAGGGATCTAAATCAAATAACTAAATTTAAAAAGTGCCTGCTCCTCATTGTAAACACTTACTTTGCATGCTTACAAAAGGGGATACTAATTATTTCATACCCTTAAGGTGAGGACCCCTCTCTCCCTGCTGGCGATGGAGCCCGGGTCCTCCCCCCCCCCCCCCGTTTCACGTCTAATGTATTTATTTTTCACTGACTACTGTGTAAACATGAGTCCAGCAAGAAAGTAAATCTCCTTATGCGATGCCCAGCACATGATTTAATCCACGGTTCGGTAATGTAAATGTTAAGATAAGCCTGATGTTAAACACAAGTTGACTCTGTGTGACTTCGGGAGAAAGAGACCAGTGTACGGCTGATGTCAAATGATCCTGTGGGGGGTTTTTTTGGGGGGGTGGATGGGTGGGAAATGCTGACCGCTCAGCTGTACAAGGTGAGACACCGTTGGCTCCGGGGTGCGATTCTCGCTCAGGAAGCCCGCGAGAATCGGAAGCCGCAGATGGCACAGGCGAGGGCCACGCGGTCTCCATCTCTCCTGCTCGCACGCCAAGACTTTTTCGCCCGTGAGGACGATGGCCATCTCGGTGCGGCGTGCCAAGTTCCTTCTCACTTCCTCTCGCCGGGTTTTTATTTCCTCCCCAAGTGGCACACTTTGGATACGGGGGGGCTTTCTTCTCCTCTATTCCCTTGGCTGTTCAAGGAAAGGGAGAGGAAGGTGGCGCTAAGATAGAAAAGAATGCAAAATGGAAGGAGGTAGGATGGTGAGTCTGTCATCGGCAAGATCATCACCATCATCTGTAGAAGATTGGCCAGTCTCTAGAGAAGGGGTGTCCAACCTTGGCAACTTTTAAAGATTTGTGGACTTCAGCTCCCCAAATTCCCCAGCTAACACAGAGGAGAGGAGGAGGAGGAAGAGATGGAGGAGGAGGGATGAGAGGAGGAGGAAGAGGGAAGGAGGGAGGAGGAGAAGGAGAGGGAAGAAAGGGAGGGAAAGAAACAGGAGGAGGAAGGGAGTAAGAGGAGGAGGGAGGGAGAGAAGGAGGAAGAGGAGGAGAAGGAAAGTCTGCCATTTCAAGTCTTCAAATTTTATGCTAAAATAATAATAATAATCAGAATAGAGCTGGAAGGGACCTTGGAGGTTTTCTAGTCCAGCCCCCTGCTCAAGCAGGAGTCTCTATATCATTTCAGACAAGTGGCTGTCCAATCTCTTCTTTAAAACCTCCAGGGATGAAGCACCCACAACTTCTGGTGGCAAGCTGTTCCACTGGTTAATTGTCCTCCTCACTGTTAGGAAGTTTCTCCTTAATTCCAGGTTGATCCCAGGGCTCTCCATTCCAAGCCATTCAGAGATTCTCTTGGTGGTCCAAAGCCACCCCTCTGAAGACCACATTGGGAAACAAGGAGTCTGATCCACTCTCCACTTTTTACTAGGCCTGACGTGTAAATCAAAACACTCCTCATTCAGAATCCTCCTTTGTTTGACAGATAGTTCAGAGGAGCTGTCCAGCAGAAGCCACAGACAGAGGAATGTAACTCCAGCTGTTCTCCAGGCCCGGTCCCACTCAGTCTGTGATTCAAAGCCTATTTCCTCCTCATGAGTAGAACCCAAGACTACGGCATCTGATAGACAGTCAACATTAGATCCACTCAATGCGCTTAACTAGTGAAGGACAGAGCAGGCTATGTTTAGTTAGCATTAAACACAGTTAGTATTAACCTTGCAGTTTTCAAGGACTTATTCTGTTTGGTGCCTCCACCGTGTTTGTTTGGGGGGTTGGTTTTTTTTTGATCCTTCAGGATCGAAGATGTAGCTCTTGTCGGTCAGTGATACGGATACCGTCCAAGTGGAGAAGGCCATGCCATCAGTGGAAAAGCCATCAAGAGGGCATCAGCTCCAAAGAAAATGTCATGCTTAATTTGGTTCAATGCTGAAGTCACCTTCTAGACGATCTGGGAGAGCTTGAAAAACATTGCTGGGAAGTAGCACATACACGTCGTCCTTGTGGTGGCTCCTCGTCTTGATAGAGAGGAACTGGGGGGCAGTGGCGTGTGTGTGTGTGTTTTATTTCGTCGATGGAGAGGATCCAGAAAAAATAACTCAGAAAGAACATTATCTATCCTTCCTGGCAACTGGTTTCAATGACCCCTGTCTTGCTTTTCTGGGAAATCTGCCAGAGACCTTTGAAAGGATTGAAAATGCCGGTGGCTGTTTCCAGAGAAATTGCTGCATGCATTTAACCAGAGGCCTGTTAAAGGAATCAAACCAGGAAGGCACATTGGAGGGGAGGGGGGGGGGGAAGGCTCTCTGCTGGCCAAAATCAGACAGACTGAGGTGGGAGGACACAGCCCCACCGAAGCGAGCAATGTGGAGTGGCAGAAGAGATGAAGAGGGGGGAGGAAACAGCAAAGGCCCGATGCGTGGAGCAATTAGGAGGAGTTGACCCCCCCTTGGGAAGGTTGATCCACCGAAAGTATCGCATCTCAACATTCATGGACCCTTGGCCCCATAAGGGTGGGAAACGAGAAACCCACTGGGGTGCTTGTTGGCTGGCTTGCTTAAGTGGAAGAGGTAAAGTTATCAAGACTGTTGAGTCTTCTGGAGTTAGGATACTTACTGGGATGTGCTCGCCCGAGGTCGCTTTTTTCAGCGTTGTTGTAAATTCAAACAGTTGTCAACGCTGCAAATACTGTATATTCTGTATAGAAAACATGCCTGAAAGTCCTTTTAAGTGTTTCGTTACTCAGACACATGACAACAGTCACTAAATGAACTGATTGTAATTCGAGGATTAACTATGTATTAACTAGGGATGGTTTGCTGGAGTCATGTAAATAATGCAGCATTCTCGAAATTTACCAAACGTTGCCCACATTTGACAAATTCCGGGCAGAAAAACTGAAGCTTTCTCTCCCCCCCCCCCCCGGTTGCAAATGCTTACCTTCTAAATTTATTAGCAATTAATAGAGCTGTTATGTCCTCGTTCTGCATTTTTATAGTGGCATCAAAATATTATACAGTGGAACTGCAATTAAACTCACTCAGTTGCCTTAGCATAATTTTCCCTTGCATTAATTCTTAGCAAACCCGAGTTATGGGTATAATATTCCTCTTGATACTGGTTTTCATAAAGGAAACGATGCCTCAAAATAGCAATAAAGATTTTTTGTGGTTGCCGCGACTGTTAAGCGAAGAAACTGCCGTGCTTTTATTTATTTAGGGTTTAAAAAAAAAAAAAAAAAAGCATGAGGAGGCTGCAGGTTTTAATTTTGGCTGAGAAGGTAAACCGGGAAGGTGTTGTTTGGCCCTTTAAGTTATTGTTTGCGTGTCCTCCAGCCCCCTTGCTTAATCTCTCTAAACAGATAATTTAGTGGCTTTCAGGAAAGCACCCAAGTGCAAGGAAAATGTTAGTGCACTCCGGGGATGAATTCAAGATTGATTGGAATCTTACTCTATGCGTGATGCAAAGCTCGGTTTTACGTGCACTTAAATCCACGGCGATGTCCACATAAATACAGGCAGAACCTTCTCTCTGTGGGGTCTTTAGGCTGATCTATCCATGCAGCAGAAACGAGTGGTGCCTCCTGTAGCTGGTGTCCTGTTTTCGTGATCAGTCTTCTCACCACCCGTTGGAAGCTTTTACAGCGTTGGTTAAATCCCAAGACACAAAGGTTGGAAATGGTTCTCTTCAGGCTGTTGAGTTTGTGAAGTGTGGGCAGCCAGGGAGACTTCAGATAGAGGAAAAGATGGGTGTGTGGGGATGTCTTCCCTAAAGAAAGCCAAACGCAAAAAAAGTTGGAAAGGTGTTCTCAAGTCTTCGTGGAACGAGATACGGTAGAAGATCCGAAGCCTCTTCTGGGTTGGAGAAAGGAACGTGGAGAAGAAAAGTCATGTTGGGCTCCAGTATTCAAGCGAGCAGAGAATTGCTGGTGTGACTGGAAACCAAAGAGACAATCTTTTGTGGTGTTATGAAGTCGTCTTTCCAGGCCAGTTGATCAAGTCAGTTCTGGAGGGAAAGAGAGCTGTACTCAGCAAGCAATAATGTGGGGACAGTTAAGAAGATGAGAAATGGAGAAGAAAGCATGGAGCATCTTAGAAAGAATATCTAAGGGGTTGCCACAAAGGAAGGGGTCAAGCTATTCTCAAAAGCAACTGAAGGAAAAACAAGAAATAATGGATGGAAACTAATCAAGGAGAGAAGCAATCTGGAACTAAGGAGAAACATCATGACAGTGAGAACAATTAACCAGTGGAATGGCTTGCCTCCAGAAGTTGTGAGTGCTCCAATACTGGAAGGTTTTAAGAAGAGATTGGACAGCCATTTGTCTGAAATGGCATAGGTTCTCCTGCTCGAGCAGGGGGTTGGACTAGAAGACCTCCAAGATCCCTTCCAACTCTGTTATTCTGTTGTTCTGTTACTATATTATTGGCTCGTAGACCTAAAAAGGACAGTGGCAAGGCCCAAGAATAAAAAGCACGGTGAACCAATTGTTTTTATGCATAGGGAGAATAATTTTAATTTAAAAGGGGGAGAATTTGATGCACGGCCATATTATGAGCTCATACTGATTTTAGTTATGAAACCTGCATTGTCTTTGATGATGATTTTTACAAGGAGAGATGCGCTCTCTTTCATTTTGAGGAGAAGAGAGTTTGGTGCTCATCCAGTTGAACCCTAGACGTGTTCAGTGGGGTTTAAAATGCTTAACTATGATTAGACCAGGTCCCAATTTAGCGCATGCTTAAGGAAGGCCTTCCTGCTTCACTCAACTTGATTTAAGTCTATTAAGGGGTTTTCTCCCTCCTTCGGAAAGCATTAGCTATAATTTAATATTGTTGTGTTTTCCCCTCTTCTTTAAATGAAAAATGGCAAGGAACGTATAACCGCAGCTCTAGTGAAATAATAACCCTAAATCAAGAAATTGCACACGCCGTTGTGATAAGGAATTAGAATGTTAAAACACACGATGGGAAAAACGTCTCAAGTGCAGCACCTCAGAGAGTTAATTAAGCCTTACGTTAATTGGCAGCGATCTTATCATTGGATGGGAAATACAACTGATGATCTTGTTTGCACTTAAACAGAATAACCGAGGTCATTATAAGACTTCTTGGTGCATTATTGACCGAATTATAATTTCTTAATTAATTTTGATTGACTTTCAAAGCATCTAGCTGTTTGACTTTTAATTCTCTGCCTTCTTATCACCTGGGAGGAGAAAGACTCAAAAGCTGTTTACCTTACAAAGCTGTGTTCACAGCGCCCACTGACAATTTCTTGGCCTTAGTAATTCCATTGCCTTTGTTAATCAAGTCCAATTCTGGGTTTTTGGGGGGTTTTTTTGCAGGAAAACCTACTGGCGCATTCAAAATCAGGCTACCTTTTTGACTTCAACAGAGGTAGGCATTGGTGCCAAACACAGCGATGATAAGATGACTGATGTACTTGATTGTACATTGGGCCAAACAATCATTTGGAAGGCCCAATTTGAGCTCAGCTGGGTTGGTAAGCCAATTGTGTTTTACTCCATAAGTTGTGCTTCAACTGTCTGTCAAGCATGGGAATTCAGGAGTCCAGGCAGTTCAAATGAACATAAAGATTTATTGCAAGCTTAAGCTCTCTACAAGAATCTGAGCTACTAACGGTCAAAGCAAATTGATGGTAGATAAGAGTCGATGGAATTCAAGGTGGGCCGGACTTAGATCTTTTATGGGTGTGAAGGGATTCAAGACTGATGACTCCCTCGGGCTGAGCCTGGTCATCTCCTACACAAACTGTGGTTTACTGCCAGGTTTTATTCATAGAAAAAAGGTGCATCTGAGCTTCTAGCCCACCTGTCTTAACCTGCCTAAACAGTCACATCCACTGAGCTGCAGAGCAAGAGCAAGATAAAGTGAAGAAGATCTGGAGAACTTCCTTGATTTGTTACAGTCATCACCTAGATCAGTGGTGGCGAACCTATGGCACGGGTGCTGAGATAGCACTCAGAGCCCTCTCTGTGTGGGCACGCGCACCGTCGCCCCAGTCCTAGGCCTTCAGCTGGGTTTTATAAAACCTTTTCACTTTAGGCCTCTGCCGCCGTGTGCAAAAAAAAAAGGTTCAATCAATCAATCAATTTCAACTTCTCGCAGGAAAAAAAAAAGATCTTGCAAAGTTGGAATTGATTGATTGAACTTTTTAGTCCCACCCAGTCTGCCGTTACCACGGCAGCCATGCCCACCCAATGGGCCACACCCACCCAATGAGCCACGCCCAGCCAATGGGCCACACCCACCCGGCACCCAATGATGCATAAGTGGATTTTGGGTTGCAGTTTGGGCACTCGGTCTCTAAAAGGTTCGCCATCACTGACCTAGATGGAAGCCTTTCCACCAAGTATCTGAACTCAACAGACTTAGAGTTTATAAGATTAATACCTCGACTTTTATCCAAAAAGTCAAACCAGTGATTATAGCACTGTTGCCTCCAATTTTCCCAGTAACAATCCTGAACGATAGAGAAGAGAGAAAAATTGAGTGGTTGAAAGTCACCCAGTAAAGTTCTATAAGTAAAGGTCGACTTGAATTAGAGTCTTTTCAGGTCCAGTTCAAATGCCCCAACCTCATCCTCAGCTCTATGTTGAGTCCTATCACCACAGCTATCATCAAAGCTGAAATCTAGGCTCCGGGTTTTTCCTTCTGTTCTATGTTGATGTTCAGAACAAGGTAAGCAGTGGTCTTGAAGGACTATCAGTACTAGAATTCAACATTCAATTCCATGAAAAGTAGAATAGAATAACAAAGTTGGAAGGGACCTTGGAGTCTTCTAGTCCAACCTCCTGCTCAGGCAGGAAATCCTATACAATTTCAAACAAATGGTTGTCCAGTCTCTTCTTAAAAACTTCCAGTGTTGGAGCATTCACAACTTCTGGAGGCAGGTTGTTCCACTGATTAATTGTTCTAACTGTAAGGAAATTTCTCCTTAGTTCTAGGCTGGTTCTCTCCT
This sequence comes from Protobothrops mucrosquamatus, assembly GCF_001527695.2. Lineage (NCBI taxonomy): Eukaryota > Metazoa > Chordata > Lepidosauria > Squamata > Viperidae > Protobothrops > Protobothrops mucrosquamatus. The sequence goes on along the minus strand of NW_015387376.1, from coordinate 646,204 downwards.
TGATTAGTTTCCATCCGTTGCTTCTTCTCCTGCCTTCAGGGGCTTTGGAGAATAGGTGGACCTCCCTCTTCTTTGTGGCAACCCACAAAGTCTTAATCGTCCATGCTAGATTAATGGACTTTGTAGTCCAACTCCTCTGGAGGACATTGGATGGGGATAAGAGCATTACATGGTGGAATACGATGAAGGAATAGATATTTTTCGGCGGCTTTAACTTAAAAAAACAATCTTGCAGCCATCACATATCTTTAGTGCGACATAATTTTACAAGGATTTCTTTTAAGTTGGTGGTGTTGGGGGACTTCTCTTTTTATTATATCCTTGGGCAAACTCCCAGTAGTGGAAACATTTGCATATTACTTGGTTTCCCTTACCGGAGGACATTATTTCAAGCAATATAAGATAAGCCGTGCTACAGCTTCCAACATACAGTCATATAGTTTCATGGTGGATAATATAACAGAGTGCCACACCGAGCCACATAAAACAGCATTTAGTTTGCTGTTAAATCAGTCTCCAGAACAAGCAACAGCAGACTCTCATTTCGAATTTTGTTTCATTTCACATTCACTGAGCGAGCGGTCAGGAAATGCAACCATGTCAGTTCCTAATGCAGTCATCTGCATTCATCTCTGGAACTTAAGAGATTGGGGTGGCGGCTATTTAAGGGATTTGTGCATTTGCTCAAACTACAGGACCCTCTGATGTAGTGATGAAGCCAACCAAATGGGGGAAATCATCAATGGGTTGACACCCAGGGAATTTTGGGGTGTGTGTGGTGGGTCTGTTTGTTCATTGATTGATATCAAATCACTGGAGGCCTCTGGGAAGGATGTGTTGCACTCCATAAGATGATCCAAACTATTAGATCAGGGGTCTCCAAGCTTGGCAACTTTAAGATCTTGTGGACTTCAACTCCCAGAATTCCTCAGCCGGTCATGCTTGCTGAGGAATTTGGGAGATTGAACACTGAGAAACAGAATAGATCTTCTATCCAACCCCCTGTTCAAGCAGGAGATCCTATACCATTTAAGACAAATGATTCTCCAATCTCTTCTTTAAAACCTCCTGTGTTGGAGCACCCATGACTTCTGGAGGCAAGTTGATCCACTGATTAATTATTCTAACTGTTAGGAAGTTTCTCCTTAATTCCAGGTTGCTTCTTTCCTTGATTAGTTTCCATCCGTTGCTTCTTGTCCTGCATTCAGTGGCTTTGGAAAGTAGATTGACTTCTTCTTCTTTGTGGTAACCCCTGAGATGTTGGAGCACTGCTACCATGTCACCCCTCGTCCTTCTCTTTGTTAGACTAGATATATTCAATTCCTGCAAGTTTGGAGGCACATGTGTTACAGCAACACTCACCACAGCTGTCTGAAGGTAATAGGACTGATCTCACCCACCTAATTATAAGGAATTCCCTATATCATATAATCCCCAGGAAACATCACATTGCCAATATCATCCTTATTGGGAATCTTTAGATGCAGGTAATCAGATGAGGGTTTTGCTCTGAGAGCTTAAGGCAGGATGGACTGATCAATGGCACAGAAGCTAATTTGGAAATCTTTGAATCTTCCAGTGTCCCTGGGAAGAGTGATCTTCTGGACAATCAATATCAATGATGGAAAAATTAAATATTGTCCAATATATCCCAGCCACCAAGATCAAAAGATCTGAACAAGGTTTTTGAATTAGGCTCAAAAAACTAGAAATGGATAAAAGGACATAGACTTTTTTTGCTAGTTATCACTGGAACCCAAATTGGCCGATTTTGTGACTTTCTTCTTTTTTTCCGGTTTTTTTGTTCTGTATTTGAATGTTAGAAATGAAATTCAAATGAGATTGAGCATTCGTAATTAGGTTTTAATTCATGCTATTGTGGAGTATATTTTAAAATCTCTATTTAGTTCTACATTTATGACACCATAAGCTGTCTCTAGCCCCAAAGGAAAAAAAAGGGAGGGGATATTAATTCAGTGTTTATAAAGTGGAAATTAGTTTAATGAGTTTGATTCAGAAACTGAAAGATGCGTTTCACATTTATCTCTAATAGTTCTCTGAGCAGAGAGCTTAGTTGCCTTGTGATGTTTAAAAGGATGGAGATTACAAAGTTAAGAACACAGAAGATCCTAGAAGTTGGATCAGACCAGGAGCTTATCTAATCCAGCATTCTGGATTACATTTAGATTTTAGATTTTAGATTTTATTAAATTTATACCCCGCCCTTCTCCCGGAGGACTCAGGGCGGCTTACAGCCAGTTTAAAACAATGATACAATACAAAATTTAAAAAGATTAAAAATAACTATTTAAATTTGGCCGCTTCTACTAAAAATTTAATTTAAAACCCCTTTAAAATACCCCTAGGCCAGTCCTGCCTNCGCGGCGGAAGGAGGGGAGATCCGGGATCACCCGGATCTCAGGGGGCAGCTCGTTCCAGAGGGTGGGTGCTCCGACAGAGAAGGCTCTCCCCCTGGGGGTCGCCAGCCGACACTGTCTGGCTGACGGCACCCTGAGGAGGCCCTCTCTGTGGGAGCGTATCGGCCGGTGGGAGGCAATCTGTGGCAGAAGGCGGTCTCATGACAATTAAATTGATCCATTCAGGAAGTTGGATGACAAGCTTGGAGAAGAGAGCCACACTTCCTCAATTGCTTCTAGCCCACCATCACCATCGTCAGCCTGATCCCACAGGAATGCTGTCTGGTTGAGATTTCTGAAAATCAGTACGTTTTAAGCTTCTGCCAGCTGGGGACCATCTGCTTCAAACATATGGCTGATGCCTGGATGGAAAACTGCCCATGAACTCCGCGATCTCTATGTCTCTTCAAGGAAGAGTGCAACATCAATCAATAAATAGAACAACAAAATATAAAAGGCATAAACTACACCACTCCAGGACAGAAAGGTTTCACAAAATCAAACTGAATTCACAATGATGGAAAAGGAGAAGAATATTTTAGCCTGGCACTGAAATTGTATTGAACTAAAGTCAGAAGTGTCTCCATATAAGAGAGTCACCAAAATCTTAGATTGGCTTTATTTTCTCGGGGGACAAACTTCCAGAGATGGTTTTGTGAGCCCTGAAAAATATAATTAAAGAATCTGAATATACATAGCCTAAAGTAAAGATGGTTGAGGAGAGATAGAATAACACCTTCAACTGTTTGAAGGATTGTCCTGCATATGGTGGAGTGAGCCAGTGATTTGTTACAAGAAATAAGGTTGAACATGAAATCAGAAGGAACTTCCTAAAAAATGAAGAAATTCACTGGAAGAAGCTGCTGCCTGAACTGGGGAGTTGAAACAAATGCTAGATAGTCAATTTTAGAGATGGTGTAATTGACTCTATGTCAACTACAAGTTATTTGTACTTAACGTTCTCTCCAGTTCTGTGATTCTATGATAGCAGAGCATATTAAAAGGATGGCTCAAAAAGGACTCTTTCCTGGAAACTCAGTTATCACCCCAAATGAATCCTGTTCTTGGGGGTGAAACAGCTTCTGTTTTGGCTTGTTTTCCTACAGGATCTAATTGTTGACTCAACTTTTCCAGAGCTCCTTAAGTGATTTCACAACTGCTCATTCTACTTGGACACTGTTGCTATGCTTGGGATCTCGGGCCCTTGTGGGTTGGGACTTTCAAAGGCTTGACTTTGCTTTTATTGAAAGCTGGAGCGGAGCGTATCCTGTGGTCATAAATACAATGGGAGGCTTGTTGGTGTGTTTTCATGCTCCATCTTCTCAAGTGGACATATGCGTGGGATTCCTATCATAACCAGATTAATTGAGCTGGAGACATTCTCCTAGAGGGGAAAAAAAAAAATCCTTATTGCCACATGGAAGCTGTTGTGTTTTAGAAGTTCACTCTCATTCACGTAAGGAAAAAAAAATAGTATTTATTAATAGACAATTCTTGACAGCTAAATAACAAAAAGACTTTCATCTGGAGTTCTTCTGAGGAGGGCCACAGCTGGATGGTAGGGCACACAGCATCAATTCAGACAGCCACAGAGTCAATTTCTGATTGAAATGATAGAGAAAAACATCTGCCTAAACCCCTGGAGAGTTGCTCCCAGCCTCTGTTGACAATGCCAAGCTACATGGAGCTTGTGATCTGAAGCCAGTGTTTTTCTCTTTTGACTGAAGCTTGGGGTTCTCAAAGGAAATGGTCTCTTTGGGGAGAACAAAGTCAGGTTTTCCCTAAGCATAGGTCGGGGAAATTAGGACCAGGATTTCTCCTATTTACACTTATGGACAGATGTTGTTTCAGCTGATTGAGTTTAGTTAAAGACTTTTATAGATTGACGAAGCCTGCTCTGTAGTTGTCTTGAATTTCCTGAAGGAATAATGTTGTGTATCTTAAAAGGTCTTGTCCTAATTCTGCATCCATTGGCTTCTGCTAGATCACTGATGGAGATGAGGCTGAGATCTTCTGAGGTCAATGGTGGTGCTACATCTCCTAGTATGGTTGACATAGGACTTTCCACTTACTTGTACTCAGTTGAGTGACTGCATCAGATAACCTACAATAAGTCATCCATCCACTTCCTCCTGAATGTAAGAGCCTATAGACCAGTGGTTCTCAACCTGTGGGTCGGGACCCCATTTGGGGTCGATCGACCATTTCACGGGGGTCGCCAAGCAAGGCTGTCCGCCATTTTTTTTGTCCGCCATTTTTTTTGTCCGCCATTTTTTCCCCCTTTTCCGGTGGGTGCCTTACCTCCGTTGGGCTGGGCCAGCTGGTGGTCGGCCTGCTCCGTCTCTGCCGCTTGCCAGCTACGCCTCGGCCGGCGCAGGGGGCGGAACCACGCATGCGCGGAGCTCCCGGGCAGGGAAAGTCCTCGACTTATGACCGGTTGGGTAGTCCTCGATTTACAACTGGTTTAGTCCTCGACTTACGACCGGTTTAGTCCTCGACTTATGACCGGTTTAGTCCTCGACTTACGACCGGTTGGGGTCGCGGCATTAAAAAGGTTGAGAACCACTGCTATAGACTAATATATGGAGGGGGGAAATAAAACGAGATGTGTCATCATGCCATTATCTCTTTTACTAGATATTGACAAATATGCAAATTAGCAACTCCCACTTATTTATCATAACCTCCAGATCTGGCTCCAAGCTATTAATTGTCAAGATTTGCTTTAGATTGCCAGTATAGTATTTTTCCAACTTCCTCATCTCTATTAGTGATTTCATAAAGCAGTCTGCTCCAGCACCCAATTATAATAGGAGCTTTAGAAAGCTGCATCTCACTAAGCTCAGAGAACCCCAAGGACCCCAAAGTTGCCTCCTCTTCCTCCTCCTCCTATCCACACACACACACACACACACACACACACCGTCCCCCATTACTGCTTGCACTGATGATGTTACCTAGTTGGGTCTGCAAAACAAAACAACTAACCGCCAAGCATCCCACAGATACGGAAAGAGTTTGCCATTGCCTTCTCCTAGGATATTTTTGGAACTTCTGAATCTAGCTAACAAGCTGGCATCCTGCCAAGTATTGAGCAGGTGCAACCTGGCTTAATTCTTCAAACTCAGAGAAAGTGTGCCTGATAATTTTACTAGAGTCATTTGTGGCAGGGAGTATGAGAAAGGGCCGTATTACTGGCTCTATGTATCCAACCGAATTTCAGATTTGGGCACTGTTCCATCAGGTTTTTATAGACAGGATTATTCCGACTTAGTAAGTATGTTTAATGTTCATTTGAAGTAGAGCGGAGATATTTTATCTCCCTTTAATTGTGCAGCCAATATTTCCAAGCCTACATAGGTTACATTTGTTTTAAAATTAAAGGTGGAAATTAAATATACTTGTTAGCTATCTACATTCAGTCTCTCTCTCTCTCTCTCTCTCTTAAAAATGACCTCATTAATTCTCCTGCACTTTAAGAGCAGATATTTCGAGAGCCGCCATAAATTTCTCCTTATAAACAACTGTCATTTTATATTTTATATATGCACGTGTGTTTGCGGTATATAGTTATCCTTAGAATTATGTGCAAATAGAACCATGCAATTAAATTTGATTTAATGTTCTGAAATAATCCGGCGTGATTACATGAGAGGTCTCAGGTGATCTTAAGAAGTGATATTTTGGATTTATTACACAACGGCATGGAATGAGAACACTTTTAAGGGAGCAATTAGTTTTTCCCGGTCAGCCTCTGCTTAGCTGTCATATAATGCTATGAAACTTGGCATCAGTAAGCAATCCGACTCGTAGCAAAAATAAAAAGAATTGAGAAAAAAAAGGCATCTGCTACTAGACAATGGGATCCAAAGAATGAAAGAGAAGGAAGATCACCCTCACTGAATCTAAGATACTTCATTACTCGCTAGGTACAACCAACAGTAAAATTGTCATGTGAAATGATGCTCTAGATTTACACTTGTGAGTTCTTTTCTCCAAATTATTTCTTTTAATACAGCAAAACTCAACTCTGTTGAAGGGAGGGAGGGAGGGAGGGAGGGAAGGAAGGAAGGAAGGGAGGGAGGGAGGAAAGAAAGAAAGAAAGAAAGAAAGAAAGAAGGAAGGAAGGAAGGAAGGAAGGAAGGAAGGAAGGAAGGAAGGAAGGAAGGAAGGAAGGAAGGAAATTAAAGCATATTTGGATGAGGGTCTACCAGAAATTGCCAAGGATGTTGACCACACTGGTAAACCGAAACATTCTGGATGAAGGCAACTGGAAATGGTTCCTGTATGGTTGTTGAGAAAATAACATAGACATGTTTTTCATGTTGTTCACAGAAGTCAAACTCAAGTTGAGAGATGCTTTACCTTACATCCCCTCACATCTAGGACTTACTGATTGATCAGTAATTGACAACCTTAAGCGATACCCAGTAACATCTGAAGGATTGCACTCAACCTTATTGTTCAACCAACTTCTGTTTTTAGCCGTCTCTTTGGGTCATCCAGAACATTACCATGGATTTGAAAGTTTAATAGTAACAGTGGAAAATGAATGGTATATATACAATAGCCTACCTTCCCTTAAGCATTTGGAGCAGAGAAAGATGGATGATACTACTCCTAAATAAATGAAGTGCATATGGATGTCTGAAGTGCAAAGGTCTATGGGCTCAGCTCTTAGTAGAGAGTTTGAACCCCACAGAATAACATCTGTCTACCTGTGTCTGATGAGTCCCAAATAGGATGAAACTGGTCATGTCTTCTGCCGGCCCATGTAACTTATCATTTGAAAGCAGTTGTGCCTTATTTAATTTCACTTCTGCCCAATTAACTCATTTCACCAATGGTCAATTTGATGCAGGCAAGCCACAATTAACTCACATGTTTAATTTGGACCTCTGAGCTATCTGCCAACACCTAGGCAGCCTCGCAGTTGACCATGTTGAACTCTGCCTCGCCCGTCTGCCTTAAAATAATTATGGAAACAATTAATTAATCTTATACATCGAATTCTAATTCTGAAGATCTCCTTATCGTGACATTTTAATACATTACATTTCCCCCTCAGATTGAATTTTATTCATGGAGCCTGGCTTTTAATTCATTGCAACTACATAGGTGGCTGTTTGTGTCAATTCATTGCTAAGTCACACACTCATTCATCAGCAGCCTAATTAACTGCCACTTCTTGCTAGATGCTGAATAAGGAAATTGGTCGCCAAGAGCACACAGAAATATCTAGAGTCTATGTAGCATTTGGTCGTTCCCTAATCTGAGCCTACAATGAAGAGCTGCAAGAATCATCACTCTCTACTCTTTATGAGAAGGTTGTCAAGTCGTCTTCTTCTTCTTCTTCTTCTTCTTCTTCTTCTTCTTCTTCTTCTTCTTCTTCTTCTTCTTCTTCTTCTTCTTCTTCTTCTTCTTCTTCTTCTTCTTCTTCTTCTTCTTCTTCTTCTTCTTCTTCTTCTTCTTCTTCTTCTTCTTCTTCTTCTTCTTCTAATTTTAATTCTTCTTCTTCCTTCTCCTCCTTCCTCCTCCCTCCTCCCTCCTCTTCTTCTCCTTCTCCTTCTCCTTCTCCTCCCCCTAGGTCAACTGCTGCATAAAAATGTGGACATCAACTAGAGAAGACAATATCCAAGCCTCCTTCCCTCTACTGGGGGCAGATAATTATTTTCATTGCTAAACAGGCCCAAGTTATGTTCCACCCCTTTTAGCCAAAATACAAAAGCATCATAGAAGAGGTAGTTTGTTTGTTCGCCTTCTTGCTGATATGGGATTGTTACTTTAAAGCCTAATCCAAATTCCCTGCCCTTTCTGTCTATACTAGTCTCCTGCCCCCACCCCTTGTAGGTAAGAAAAAGAAAGGGAAAAAAACCCTTCTCTTTTCTGCCCCCCCCATATATATTGTACTTGCAAAGTCAGCTGCAACCTCCGTATCTTAATTGTGTCCCGTGACCAAGCTTCCTTGCTCACTGCTCTGTGGAATGTAAAATGTACTCAAAGAAAAAGACAAGAAGGACAGATTGACGTAATACCTCCAACTACCCAGCCCACGAGTTGTAAAATGTATTTTATGATTTGCTGTGAAAATGGCATCTTAAACTAAAGGGAAGACTTTAAAGGAAAGGAGGAATCCATGCGCGGTGTTATTACCTCGCCTCCCTAGGTGCTGATTTGATGCCTCTCTAGAGATTCAAAGACTTCTGTATTTTTTTTTTTTAAAAAAGCTTCATTCATTTAAAATGCATGGAACTGTATTATATTCATTCTACCTTTGAATATAAATCCAACCTGCGTTGTAAACGTCCAACACGTCAACTCTTTTGGGACTGGGATGGGCAATTGTTCTTGAGTCACGGGGTAGGGTGTCAAAAGTGATGATCAAACACATAGCTGGGGAGCAGAATAAATGATGGAACCAAGGTGAACATGCATCAAACCACGATACAGTGGTCTGTAGAAATAAATGCAGGTGGTCCTTGGTCCTGTGCAATTTGCAGAAGTGTCATTCCTGGGAAGAACAAAAAGAATTCATTCCTCCCTCCAACGGAGAAGAAAGGTTGAGACATAAGGGGTGATAAACCCAACCAACTTGAGGGTTCAGGACGGGATGAGAGAAAGGGATTAAGAGATTCATGGGTCAGCTGCTGTGGGGTGACCTAGCAGGCAGAAGAGAGATAGCCATCATCTTAAAACTCCTCTCCATAATGGCCTTTCCCCAAAACAATTCTCCTTGCTCTTAAGAATGCTGGCTTGGAGGAAAAGTTCAGTGCAATTCAGTGGGACTTCAGTCTCAACTTCCAAGCAAGCTCAGAGAGCACCAAGGACCCCTCAAAGAACAGACTGCAAGACGTGGTGCTGAAGCAGTTTGCGGTTTTACACACACGCACACACACACAAAACACCCACCCTTGCAGTATTGTTTCCCTAGTTCAGTTGGACCAAACTCGGGGAAAAAAACCCAAGTCTTGTTAATATGCTGCACTACAGGGGTATGTTTCTTCTACTTCTCCTCCTCCCTCTCTCATTAAAATAGCAAGAGCCTGACTTACTTGCTTACAGATACAAAAATGATTCCACTGACCTNCTGGTCACGGCCGACAAATGATCTTCCAGTGTCAGCCGTGGATCCAGGAGGACTCCCAGATTGCGCACCCTCTCTGAGGGGGCCAAGGATTCGCCCCCTATAGACAGCGATGGAACCAGCTGACTATGCCGGGGCGCCGGCAACCACAGCCACTCGGTCTTGGAAGGGTTGAGTCTAAGTCTGTTCCTTCCCATCCAGATTGTTCCTTCCCATGGGATTGTTACTTTAAAGCCTAATCCAAATATCACTGCCCTTTCTATATTAGTCTCCTGCCCCCACCCCTTATAGGTAAGAAAAAGAAAGGGAAAAAAACCCTTCTCTTTTCTGCCCCCCCCCATATATATTGTACTTGCAAAGTCAGCTGCAACCTCCGTATCTTAATTGTGTCCCGTGACCAAGCTTCCTTGCTCACTGCTCTGTGGAATGTAAAATGTACTCAAAGGAAAAGACAAGAAGGACAGATTGACGTAATACCTCCAACTACCCAGCCCACGAGTTGTAAAATGTATTTTATGATTTGCTGTGAAAATGGCATCTTAAACTAAAGGGAAGACTTTAAAGGAAAGGAGGAATCCATGCGCGGTGTTATTACCTCGCCTCCCTAGGTGCTGATTTGATGCCTCTCTAGAGATTCAAAGACTTCTGTATTTTTTTTTAAAAAAAGCTTCATTCATTTAAAATGCATGCAACTATATTATATTCATTCTACCTTTGAATATAAATCCAACCTGCGTTGTAAACGTCCAGCACGTCAACTCTTTTGGGACTGGGATGGGCAATTGTTCTTGAGTCACGGGGTAGGGTGTCAAAAGTGATGGTCAAACACATAGCTGGGGAGCATAATAAATGGTGGAACCAAGGTGAACATGCATCAAACCACGATACAGTGGTCTGTAGAAATAAATGCAGGTGGTCCTTGATCCTGTGCAATTTGCAGAAGTGTCATTCCTGGGAAGAACAAAAAGAATTCATTCCTCCCTCCAACGGAGAAGAAAGGTTGAGACATAAAGGGTGATAAACTCAACCAACTTGAGGGTTCAGGACGGGATGGGAGAAAGGGATTAAGAGATTCATGGATCAGCTGCTGTGGGGTGACCTAGCAGGCAGAAGAGAGATAGCCATCATCTTAAAACTCCTCTCCATAATGGCCTTTCCCCAAAACAATTCTCCTTGCTCTTAAGAATGCTGGCTTGGAGGAAAAGTTCAGTGCATTTCAGTGGGACTTCAGTCTCAACTTCCAAGCAAGCTCAGAGAGCACCAAGGACCCCTCAAAGAACAGACTGCAAGACGTGGTCCTGAAGCAGTTTGCAGTTTTACACACACACACACACACACACACACACACACAAAACACCCACCCTTGCAGTATTGTTTCCCTAGTTCAGTTGGACCAAACTCGGGGAAAAAAACCCAAGTCTTGTTAATATGCTGCACTACAGGGGTATGTTTCTTCTACTTCTCCTCCTCCCTCTCTCATTAAAATAGCAAGAGCCTGACTTACTTGCTTACAGATACAAAAATGATTCCACTGACCTAGACAGAACACAGACAAATTATTCTGATCTCTCTCAGGCAGCTCGGATGATGGGGATCTTGCTATTAACTCCAGCCGTCGTGGCACATTTTAATAATGAATCGTACCACTGTGTTGCTGGCCCAGGTATACAGGCCGTATTTTATTTTCAGCATCCATCTAGGACTGCCACCCTCAAACTAATTAAATTGCTCACAAAAGGCTGCACTTCCAGCAGACAGAGATAGGGAAGAAACCTGCCAATTCAGGTCAATGTTTTTCTGCTGTGGAATGCCAAATGATTGGGAGGAGGAGGAGGAGGAGGAAAAAGAGGAAGAGGAGGAGGAGGAGGAGGAGGAGGAGGAGGAGGAGGAAAAAGAGGAGGAGGAGGAGGAAAAAGAGGAAGAGGAGGAGGAGATATCAAAATCACTTTTTAAAAAAAATCACACGTAAACATTTTTATTTGTTTGCTTTGTGTAACGGGAAAAAAATGGAATGCAACGTCTGGCTAATCTCCCAAACTTTGACTCTATAAATTCCCACAATCTCTGGGTGCTTGTCCAAATGTGAAAAAAAATGCTTTTTGAACTTGAATTCTTAAGAAGCCTTTGAGCTGAAGATACATAGAAAGCTTCTGGTTCAATACATGAGTGTTTAAACATGGTAGCAAACTGTGCGCAAGTTGGAAAGAGAGAGAAATTCACAATCCTATTTCCTTCCTCCATTAATTGTTGGGCAGACATCCCATGTGATATCTTGAAGAAGCATCAGGTATGGCTCTCCCAACCTATTCCCCCCCCCCCTAAGTACCTTGAGAGGTAGTTTAGACTAAGAATTAGGAACTGGTTAGTAACACTTAACCAGCAAACTTCATGTAGAAATTTGACCTTTGCTTTCTCTACTTCTCGCCTTAGTTCCACCATCCAGAAGAAGAAATGGATGGTGGACACACACAGGTGAGCCAGAAAGTATCTTTTTCTTCCCCTTCCTTTTTGGAACTCAGATATCTAAGTATACTTGTGAGTTGCTGGATTGCAAAACTGGCCAATAAATCAAGCAGGAGAAGCCGTAACAGGGAAAGACACACAGCTGTATAAATAAAAAAAAAAACTTTCCCTCTTTTCCTGTAAAGAAACACAGCCTGTGCGAATTTTCAAGCTCAATGGTAATTTCTAACTAAACATTAATCACATGTAAAAATATACTCGTGATTGCTACCAAATTAAACAAAACTGGACAACTTGATAGCACGTCTCCCACAGACCACACGGGCAGAAAACGTCCTTTTAAGGAGCAAGCAAGGGATGTAAATTGTCTCTCTCTCTCTCTTTTAATCAGCAGAACTTTGCGGATATTCATTCACGGTATCACACCAGACTAATTTCTAACTATTTTTTTTTAACATTCCAGAAATCTTCATTCCCAGTAGGCAAGAGCGGGCCCCACTATTATTAGGAAAATTGCTTTTTCTCACAGCCACTTAAGGTAATAATGGAGACATTAGAATCTGTGATTCTAAATTAAAATGAGGCAGCAGAAAGGATTTCCTTCACCCACCAAAGATCTTGAACTCATCTTTAAAAGAGATAGGGAAACACGTTGTTGGCATGTACCATAAAATAAATTACATTAAATTAAATAAATAAATAAATAAATAAATATAATGGGATGAAATGTTATTTTAATCACCCGGAGATGTGTTTGTTCTCCCAGTGCCAATACTTTACAATCAAAGCCCAGCTTAGTTGTAGATCCTTACTGACCAGGACTGATCTTGGTCAAAATTGAGTTCAGAGAAGAGGAACAAAGATAATTAAGGGACTGGAGGCTAAAGCATATGATGAACAGTTGTGGGAACTAGGTATGAAGAGAAGACGTAGGGGTGATATGACAGCAGTCTTCTAGTATTTGAGGGGCTGTCACAGAGAGGAGAGGGTCAACTTATTCTCCAAAGCACCTGAAGGCAGGACAAGAAACAATGGATGGAAGCAGCTCAGAGAAAGATCCAACATAGAACTAAGGAGAAATTAATTAATCAGTTGCAATGACTCACCTCCAGAAGTTGTGGACGCTCCATCACTGGAGCTTTTCCAGAAGAGATTGGACAGCCATTTGTCCGGAATGTTATAGGATCTCTTGCTCAAGTAGAGGGATGGACTAGAAGACCTCCAAGCTCGCTTCCAGCTCTGTTTTCTGTATTCTGCATTCTGTAAAATTGTGGTTGAGACAAAGAAGTCAAAAATGGTTTTGTAAGAAGACAATCCCAACCCATATTACTGCCATGGAGATTGATTTTGACCCAAGGAAGACAACTTATTAGGTATGCAGAATCATAGAACCGGCCCAATGGTTGGCCAAAGCCAACAAATCTTTAGAGGGGAAATATTAGAAAGGTGATAAACTCAGCCATCAAGCCTTACTGAGTACTGAGTATGCTTAGTGGCTACAGAGGGTGATGGCAGAATGGGCTGGACTGGATTTGGCTTCAAAAAGGAACATTTTGATGGCAACCTGGTTGGAAAACCTGGTCATGCCCCATTTTGAACTGGATCCTTTTTCTATGTACACAAATACTTATGTGGCCAAGTCCATCCCTTTTTAATCTTAGCTTAGTGGAGAAGCAACCGTTGGATAGGTTGACCGTACACTTTGATTCACCACCTAGCATGACATGCAAGGCAAAATAAGAACCGACAATCGATGGCTGACTCGGATCTGTGAACTCAGCCAAAGTGGATTTGATGGCCTGGGAATCAAATTTAGATAAGAAAATGTAGGTCAACCTCTCATCGTCACATCGCGCTTTGTGGTTGACTTGGAGTCCGCCGCTGATTTGACAAGCCGGCTACAAGGAAAAGTGGGAAGGATCCCGTTTCAGCGAGCTAAAAAATGCAACCGGCTTTGGATCCAGGCTTGAGAATCGTGGCTTTTTGCCCTCTCTGTTTTGGCTGCTGCCACTTTCAGTAAGTGATGTGACAACTTTAGAATTTCATGTTAGCACTCCCCGTTGGCCTGAGTGGCTCTCCTGTTCTCGCTGCTAAACAAACTTTGGCTTGGCGAAGTTGGGGGAACGGTGCCCATGACTGCAGAATATACCACTTGATTACCTTCCAAGGTTAATACATCTCCAAGCACTTCAGTCACCGTGCAAATATAACAGTTGTCCGTCGGCTGTTTTTGCTTCAACCAGTATTGATTCTCTCTGTGTTGGGATATGTGCTTTATACATTAGAGAGAGAAATAATGACTTTTGCATCTCTGCTCTCGTTCCCTCGACGTCGTCAACTCTTCTTCGAGGGTTCCTTCGATACAAGGAGGAAGAGAAAGGTTAGGCGATTACAAATACATTAATTTTCAAAGCAAAACAAAGAGACACATGGGAAAGGGGAGAAAATGTATGGATCACCCCCCAGGATACGATGTGCTAAATATGTCGGATGGCTGATGAACACACAGGGTTTTGTTTGCAATCGGGCTGAATAAGGGACTTATGTATTTCAAGGAAAGAATGGTGGACGAAGCAAAATGAATGCTCAAACAGGATTTCCTCCGTTGCAGCTGTGAGCTATTACCAGATCCAGTAAATCATTCAGAGCTCCGCTTTTAAAAGTGCAAACTGATAGTCTGCTGGGAATAAGTTGGGAATTTTGGCAATTCATCATCTTTCCTTGGAAGCCAGGAAAAAAAAAAAAGCTTCCATGCTCAAATTAAAAAACGCTCTATAATCCCTGAGTCTGCTTTTTCTCCCCCCCCCTCTTTCAAACTGATGAAGAAACAAACATTACAAAACTGTTCCTGAATTCTGAGCAACCGTCTCTTCTTTTTCAAAACAATTGTCTGACATCCAGAAAATGGGGGGAATTTGTTCAGCTCACCTCTGAATGAAAATATATTTGCTTTCTCAATTACAAACAAGGCACAAACCAGAACTTAGTTATCTCTAGAAGACCCCAGTTTAAATGTTGTATTGTAGTTATCTAGTGGATATATATGGAAGATATATATATATCTTCCTCCGTTCAATCATACTTGATACTGGGAGACTGTCTGAATAAGTCCCTGCAGTTTTCTTGTCAAAGGGTTTTTTTCCCCCCAGAAGTGGTTTGCCATTTCCTCCTTCTTAGGGCTGAAAGTAAGTGACTGGCCCAAGGTCACCCAGCTGACTTTGTGCCTCAAATGGGACTAGAACTCACAGTCTCCCAGTTTCTAGCCCTATGCCTTAACAGGCTCTCAAAATGGTACAAAAGCATACAAAACGAATTGAATTAATTTGTGTACAGTTCTCAACTTCAACAAACTTCTATCAGGAAGTGTTGCATCCTTGAATCAAAATTCTGTTTAAGGATGGAGAAGTTGAAGAATTTGGAAGAGCAGGAGATCTTGAAGAAACCCATGTATCAGAAGAAGCAGCGGCCTGAGCATGTACAAAGATCTCTGTCTTCAGTGGGGAAGAAAGGATTGAAGAGATCTGGGTAATATAGAGCCAGGGGACATAGAGAACTGTTAACCGATCTTGCCTGTCTCGTCAAGGTCATCTTCTTTATTCTGTGGACTGGGGGATTCTGGTTCATAAATTAGGATTTGAGCTGAATGATGATGATGGTGATGATGATGATGATAGTAGTAGTAGTAGTAGTAGTAGTAGTAGTAGTAGTAGTAGTAGTAGTAGCAGCAGCAGCAGCAGCAGCAGTAGTAGTAGTAGAAGAGTTGGAAAGGACCTTGGAGGTCTTCTAGTTCAACCCCCTGCTCAGAGTTCAATCCTGCTGGTACACAACATCCTGGTACACAAACATACAGATTGCTGTATTAATACCACGAGTGAGCAAATGTGCACTGGATGCAGTCCTTTGTCAATACCGCAGGTGAAGAAATGGCAGAACCTGGAGATGGAGTGAAAAGGGGGATCAGCTCAGAATCCCTACATAGCCACAAGAGAACTAAGCCCAACCCCCTTGAGTGTTGTTCACTCTTACTTGACTCTACCCAGGTGCTGAGCGTTAGTTGGGAAGATTCCTGCGCATAGGCTTTTCGCAATAAAACAATTTAATCAAACCTTCCTGTGTGGACTTGACAATATTCCTCTCTTTCTGTCGGCAATATGGAAATATCTCCCAAACATCTCCTGAACACGCCACTCAGTTAATGCAAAGTCACAATGATAAAAAACAACAACAACCATTTGCCTTTGAGTCCATCCATCTTAGGCCAAATGATTATGGGATATTGAAGGATAGGTTTAATCATCCTTCTGAATCACTAGCATGTAGTGATTTGGGGGAAAGACACCGAAGAATAAATAGTAGAGTTTCGTTGCTCAGTGGATAGTCATACCTTTTGATGTCTTTGCTACTCAGATTTCTCTGTTTCGACCCCCCAAAAATGCTAGACAGGATATCAAGGCTGCAGTAAATGTGTGTGCCAGCGATCATTCATAAATGGCAAATATTTGCCAAATAAAATAAAAATCCAGCCACTTCATTCTGATGAGCTGCTGATAGAACTCCTCACCTCATCAAATTTTGTAATTATTTTTTTTTGGAGGGGAGGGTCTGTAATCCTTTTAATCACAATTGCCTAACCACAGGTAATTATTGCATTAAACTCAATTCATGTGTATGTGTATTTCTATATCTTCAATCTCTCTCTCTCCTTTTGGTAGCTCCTTGAATTTCAGTGAGGCTAATGAGATTCTTTTTGCCTAAAAATAAGTATTGCTGCACTTCTTCTTTTTTTGTGTGTGATTATCCTTCTTTCTCACAGCATCACCACTCTTGATAATGAGACTAAGTTACCAGCTTTAATTATAGAACTCTGAAGAAACAGGAGATGGAAGAATGGAGGAGAAATCCATGCTCGTAAAGATATGGAAATTGATTTTAATACAACCAACTGCATTCAAAACTGATTATGGAGTGATAATTCAAGGTGCTGGAAGAGAGCCATTATTTTAATGGCAACGAGCATATTGTTACAAGCCACCATTCGCATCTCACCTGTGGCAAAAAATAACTGGGATAAAAGGGCTGCTTAATGGTATCTTTCTTTTATTGAACACAACCCCAGAAGGGGGAAAAAAGTGATTTTCTCTTCTTTAGGATGAAAGGAGAGGGGGTTCCCCCCCCAAGAATTTTGGAAAGCTCAGTTGAAGCTCTTATCTTTTAAGGGCTGTCTGCAAACATAATGTGGTTGGACGTGACGCTCTGGGAATTGGACTTGACGTAGGCATTAATGCAAGCAAAAAACAACCCAAGTAGACCTTGCTTTGTTACCACAGTTAGGACCACAGTTTCCATTGCTAAGCAAGGGGATTGTTAGGGGAGCCATGCCTGGTTTTATAACCTTTTTTTTTTTGCTGTGGTTGTTAAGCAAATCACTGCAGTTCTTATGTGACTCGTGTTATTAAGCCAATCGAGTTTCCGCCGTTGACTTTGCTTGCCAGAAGTTTACTAGAAAGGTTGCCAACAGCAATCACATGACTTTGGGACACTGCAGCCATCATAACAGCATGCTGTTGCCCGGCGTCCAATTTTGATCCCATGACCATGGGGATGCAGCAGTCGTTGTAAGCGTGAGCACTAAGAGTAAGGTACTGAGTCACTGGTAGTAAGTAGTAAGTCAGTCACTGGTAGTAAGTCACTGGGTAGCTTTTGAATGGTTGCTAAATGAATGCTTGTAAGTCGAGGGTTACCTGTATGGCATAGTTTAGTTTGCTTGGCCCCCTCTATTTGGGAACCAACACTAGCATAAGGCTATCCCCATGTGTGGCTTGGAAAAAAAAATCTCCAAAGTATCCCAAGAATGATGGAGTTGAGAGTCCTTAGTATTTTATGGTCAGAAGCTGAAGTCATTTTGTTCTGGGAGGAGGAGGAGGAGGAGGAGGAAGAGGGAGGAAGAGGAGAAGGAGGCACGAATGAAGGTCACCAGGATCAAAAGTTTTGTCTTCTGAGCTTTCGGACTTGAGCCCATCCTCAAGAAACTTCTCGGTGTCATAAACATGATTCATGATCATGAAAAAGATATTCTGTCCCAACTCCAGAATGAAGATCAACCTTGGTCCTTTTTTTTTTTGTCCAAACCTCTGTTCCTATCATCATATCTCAGCTTAACTGCCACCTGCTGAACATCTCCTGTATCCAACCTGAAAGCATGTGGGTTTATTTTTCTTAAACAATCCATGTAACATCGAAAGATTAGAGAGCAATTCTAACTAAATGCGCTAGTGATATTATCAATGTGTGGGTTCTACCAATTTCTTTGATGGGTCTACTCATACTTTAGCACAAAGCTGTATTTTCATCCTCCTTCGCTTTCATTCTTGATTAATAAAGACAAGCTTCTTTCATTCCGACATCATCACTCATTATTGCTAGTGTACAAATGCAATCTCTCTCCTAAGAGCTTTGGCGCGGAATGAATTTTGTACAAACAATGAAAAAGTGTTTAAAAGGGGGGGGGAGGGAACAGTTGTTAGAAGTCAATTAGGCTGTTTCACGCCTTTTCCCCTGAATATATTTGTCCTTAAACAGATAAGAATCATGCATTCAAAGGAAACAAGCAATTGTTCCTATTTCAATCTGTCTTCTCCTATTGATAGTAAAGCCCCCAAAACAAGCATAGGTGAGAACTGCCTGCTTGATAATCATGTTAAGCCATGGTTAATTTAATCATAATTAACTGCAGGATTTGGCAACTTTTGTAGTAGTAGTAGTAATTTATTTATTGGATAGTCTTGTGAACTTATCATTAAAATAAAATAAACAACTTTTGTAAAGATTCTTTATGGGGGTGCTTCAAAAGACTTGTAGGTCAAGAGAAGGAGGAGAAGGAGGAAGGAGGAAGAGGAAGGAGGAGGAGGAGGAGGAAGAAGAAGAAGGAGAAGGAAGAGGAGGAGAAGGAGAAGGAGGGGAAGGGGAGGAGGAGAAATAGGAGGAGGAGGAAGAAGGAAGGAAGGAGAAGGAGAAGGAGAAGAAATACGGGGAGGGGAGGAGGAGGAAGAAGGAAAAGGAAGAAGGAGAAGGAGGGGAAGGGGAAGGGGAGGAGGAAGAAGAAGGAAGAGGAAGAAGGAGTGAATGAAATTCACTGTAATGTCTGAGTTTGAGTTGGAGGAACAAAAATTACATTGGGCATCAGATGTTCCTCAAATGAGCTTGACACAGTGATGCTTAAAGCCCATGGAGAAAAAGGCAATTAAATATCAATATTCTCCATTTTAAGGGTAAGCATCCATCAAAGGAGCTCCCCGACTTTGGGAAAGGTTATGTTGAGATTCCAAGTTGCTGTTTCTGCCACAAGACAAAGCAAGCAAGACATGGCCGGCTGTTGATGTGATAAGCAGATGCTATCCCATATAATGAAGCTCGCGGGGCTAATTTGGGGCCGTCTTCCATCCGAAGAGCCGCCTGTGATGCATTGTTTAAATCTATGCTACATTGGCACCTATGTCCTGCTGAAATTGGCACGGCACCTTGGAAGCGGGCAGCCAGCCACCCTAACAGATGGCACCGGAGTTGATATACCAACGCATCGAGGCAGACATGTTCTAAAGGGAGGCAGATCCATAAAACAAACAAAGGGAAAGGAAGACTTTGGACGTACAGTACAGAGATGAATTCTACGGAAAGCATTAGCTAACATTCACCTGTGGATTTATACCATGGACGCTCACCGGAACATCCACCAGAAACATAAAGACTTATCCGTAGCTGAAGCCGCTGGTTAGATTGAACAAAAAAAAATAAAATAGAAGATCATTTAGCTATTTTCTGTCTACCGTTGGCACCGGAGAGAACAGGCAATTTAAATGTTGACGTGATAGATTCTGCAAATCTATCCTATTGAAAACACACTTGGTCCCGTGCTCAGATCTGGATTTACAGTTGAATTTGGATCACTTCCTTCCGCACCCATTAGTTGGGGCCCTAAAAAGAGTGGGATTGTGCTACAAAGTGATTTGAGCATGTTCTGTTGACTAAGCCACAAGTAGCTGAATAGCGTGTGCAGGTGGATACCTAGTTTGGCAGTCATAATTATGAACAAGGATTTGGATTAACAGCTGATTCCAAATGACTGGAGAGCCTGCACCGGAACCTGGCTGCCAAAGCTACCAAATGCTATTTTACGTTGCCTCGATCGTAGCTCCAAATAATGAAAAGTTTTTATTCTTTTTTTTTAAATTTTGTATTACTGGAGAAAGGCAAAGAGGGTGCTTAGAAAGCAATTGAAGTGCCTAGCGGAAATGCGCTAATAAGGAAAATCTTCCATTGCGCTGAATTGGACAAGATGACTAAGGAATTAAAAAAAAACAGGAGGAAACAGAATATTATCGAATTTGGAATAAATTTTACAAGTGGAGGGAAATAAGAAGGAAGTCGATAGAAGGGATATAAATAGGGGACTTGATATGTATAGCTGTTTATGTAATATTTATTCTTATATGTAAAGTATGGAATGATTAGACAAAGATGTATGTCAAAGATGATAAACCACGTTCAATGTTTTTTTAAAAAAAATTATTTCCTTCGTATTCAATAAAATATTAAAAAGAAAAGAAAAGAAACAATGGATGGAAACGAACCAAGGAGAGAAGCAACCTGGAATTAAGGAGAAACTTCCTAAAGGTGAGAACAAATAACCAGTGGAACAACTTGTCTTCAGAAGTTGTGGCTGCTCCATCACTGGAGGTTTTTAAGAAAGGAGTGGACAGGCACTTATCTGAAATGGTATAGGGTCTCCTGCTTGGGCAGGGGGTTGGACTAGAAGATCTCCAAGGTCCCTTCCAGTTCTATTCTGATTGATCAGCGGATTAGTTACAATTTCTCCTATCTCATTGTTTCCTAAAAGATAAAACTGTGCAAGGAGAATGCATCATGCAAGCTCTACAGAGCACAGATTGCTTCCAGGAAAGCTCAGAGCATCACTAAAAAAATTTTTTTTTTAAAAAAAAAATACTGAACGATGTGGAAAGATAGATAGAGAGAAAATACATCCCCAAACCTTCAAGCGTGGACTCCATGACATCTGCTACAGCATTGTTATCCAACACTATCCTTTTTTCTTTTTTTTTTTTAGTGTCAGAAATCTATAATAGTCTCAACTTTATTTGTGAAATATCGGTTTGTCGGCAGAACTGGCAGGCAATGCCTGGCAGATGCTTGAAGTCCTCCCCATCTTCGGCTTAATGCGGCTCTCTCATTACACCAGCTAGTGCTGGGGAAATTATTTCTTCCTTTTGCGAAGCTGACGCACAGCCATCTGTCTCAGCGTGGTTATCAAAACTAATATGGTAATGTGGAAAAATGAAAGTCTTCCGTGATACCTGGCAGCTACTGGAAGATGATCTGAGACAAAAGGAAGGGAAGGGAGCCCTCGGATCTGGGAGCGCAAAGCTTCCTTAAGTCAAGGAAAGGACAACAAAGGTCTCCAAGTTTAAACAAAAGTGGACATGGCGGACCCAACCCTGCAGAGTCAAGAGATTTACCCAGGGGTCTTCAAACTTGGCCACTTTTAAGACTTGTGGATTTCAACTCCCATAATTCTGGAAGCTGAAGTCCACAAGTCTTAAAGTTGCCAAGTTTGAAGACCCCTGGATTTACCGAATGCTTCTTCTGTACCTTCTGCCTAATCAGAATTAGTTACAGAAGGCACCTAGAATTAAAAAAAACCTGTATGATACAGAATACAGAGTAACAGAGTTGGAAGGGTCCAGCTCAAGCAGGAGACCTCTATACCATCCCAAATGGCTGTCCAGTCTCTTCTTGAAAACCTCCAGTGATGGAGCACCCACAACCTCTGGAGGCAGGATGTTCCATTAATAACAAGGAGGAATAACTAGACCGAAGAGGGGAGGCATGGAGAGGAGGCTTTGGTTCAAGGACAGAAAGAGACCTTCCTTTGATCAGTGAGAATATATATGTATATTCTCACTGATATATATATATATATGCTTTGCTTTTTAGACCGTACAGTAGTATTTGATTTCAGGCTCTTGATCTCCATGGAAACGGTATGGTCCTCATTAAAATACTTAGGTCAACTCTTTCCTCTACCAGTATTTTATTTATACACATACATGCATATGTATATATACATGTATCGGGCAGTTGTTATCAGTAGAATGATCACTGACTGATCCCTGTCAGGATTCCGTCTTATTTCCAGACTGGATCTCCCCTTGATAAGCTTTCACCCTTTGCTTCTTGTCCTGCCTTCAGGAGCTTTGGAGAATAAATTGATCCCCTCTTCTCTATGACATCCCTTCAAGTATTGAAAAGCGCTGTCATGTCATCCTTAGATCTTCTCTTCCCATAGCCATTCATCATAAGGTTTGGTCTACGGACCCCTTATCCTCTTTGTTGCTCTTCTCGGCACTGTTTCCATCTTATCTGCAGTTGGCCAAGAGTTTAATTTTTTTTAAAAAAAGAAAAGAAAAGAAATCAGCAGACTATTAGAAGGAGGCTCAATTTTACCAGGAATTCAGAGGATAAGAATTTGGATCCCCACAGATAACACCCCAAAGCTCTTAATGAATGGGAGGTTCAAACCAATTGTGTAGGAGACTCTGTTGGACATGATCATCCTACTTGGTGAGCTTCCAAGAGCCTTAGAAAACCTCTCACCCAGGAATGCTTGTCAGATGATGGCTATGCTAAAGCTTTCAGGGCTGAGTTAACATTCTTTTCATCTGACTGTGCTTTGAAATGGATTATCCATTATTTCTATAGCTGCTCTCAAAGTTTTATTGTGGCTCTTAACATTTATGCCCTCTTCTGCTATTTATCTTTTTATCATTCGTATTTGATTTTTTTTTTAGGAGAAAAATATTATTTGATCATGTTTGTTGGCAAGATCTCTTCCTATTAAACAGAAAGAATACAGCTATAGCTTTTCAGCAGATACTGCCTCATAGCAGGTTGGGCCTTTATATATATATATATACAGATTTCAGAGACAAGTAGTTTCCAGTTTTTTTAACTGAAGTAATTGGAGAATATTCCAACCATTATTATATATATAAAAAAGATGCAAGCTTGAGCGTAAAATATAATAAAGTTTCAGTCTGGCTTAATGGTAGATTGTTGTAAGCTTCACTGTTTGAAAGGGATCACATAAAGTCAGGATGGAGAGGTTTCCTAGCCATAAATACAGGATTTAAAACTGTATGTCAGGGGTAGTCAACCTTGGCTCTTTTATGACTCGTGGACTTCAACTCCCAGAATTCCTGAGCCAGCATGGCTGGCTCAGGAATTCTGGGAGTTGAAGTCCACGAGTCATAAAAGAGCCAAGGTTGACTATCCCTGCGTATGTGATCCAGGAGTTGGACTATCTTAAATTGAAATGGTGGAGCATTTTTCTTTCCATCTTCAGCTAGTTGAATTTTCACTGTTAGGTTTGTTCTCCATTAGGATTCCCTGAAAGGTGATCTTTATTGAAGGTATAAGGGAAATTCTTATTTTAATGTTCAGAAGGTGATGTAATGAACACACTTCTTCTCTGGGAAGTGGTGATTAGCTGATTTAAAAATGGATTTTGGAAGATGTGCATAGGATGATTACTTACCCTGAAAGCTTTAGAAGTACTACCCCAGGGCCAACAGATCTGCTATCTAACTTAGAGTCTTCATTAATAAGACATGTCTCAAACGGTTGCAAGAATTGTGGCTAAATTTCGCTCATGTTCCATATACTGAACACTTGTGCCGTGGATTTTGATGTGGTTCTTAGTTACTTACATTTCCACAAGATGATGGGAACTAAAAGGAAACTGTGTATGTTTAGCCTAACAAAAGGGTGATAGCATCTTCCAATACTTGAAGGACCATCACAAGGAAGATGGCCTCAATTTATTCTCCAAAGCACCTGAAGGCAGGACAAAAAGCAGTGGGTGGAAGCTCATCCAACTTGGAAATGAGTAGGAATTTGTGAGAATAATTAACCAACAGAAGAGGTTAAAATAGAATTTAAAAAGAACAATTGCAAAGTTTAAAGGAGGAGAGAACCTCTTCCCATTCTATGGATTCTGACAGACCAAGCATGCACAGGATCCCTTATAGTAAACAAGGCTATTTAATGGCACTCACCTGTCCTGGGAACCCAACACTCCTGGAGATTCAGATGAGATTCACGTTTTGTTTTTTTTTTTGGTTTTTCGTAGGATGTTGAAAGTCTGGTTGTTCTCCCTGGGCACCGAGCCAGTGGAGTGAGCCAATCTGAATATTTTGATTATATGTGGGTTGAGTTGCATTGGGTTGTGTTTCAACTTCTTACATTTGTTTTCCATTATTTGTTCGCTTCCCAGAGTCATGCTTTGAGTGAACAGCCGTATAATGTAAACGATAACCGAATAAAGCTGCAGACAAAGAAACAGTCACAGAAACCAGAAAGGTGCATCTTACTCAAAATGGCCATTTCCCCCTTACTGAAAATAGTAATCCTGGAAGAAAAGCCTGTGATAGAAGGAAACTGCCATTTTTTTTACTTGTCTCGTGGACGTGGCCTCTTGTTTCCCACTTGGAAAAGGGCAGGGAAGCTTAGCATGGATTTAAAAGATCTCCATCTCTCTACAAATCGGTCCCCTTAGACTTCTAATTGGATCTCTGTAGGATTTCTGCTTTAAATACGGATCAGCTGAGAGGAACTGACATGGTGTAACAGTTTCGCCTTTTCTTCCGGGTCTCAGCTTAGTCAGCTTAGCATCCCAAGGCTGGTTTTCATCTCATTTTAACAAGGTAACATGCACACCTACTGGAGATTCTAATTTTGTTACGTAAAAAAGCACAAACGTTGGAAAACCTGGAGCAGCCTATGTCCAATTGACTTGGAGGATTGCACATTCCTGCACACTGAATTTGCTCATTGACTGCACTTAAGTGGAGAGGTGTTTAGAGAGCCTCAAGTGTTATACTGTAGGAGAAGGAGTGGCAGAACTGGGGGTGGAGTTAAAGAGGGATCAGCCTCGAATCCCTACGTAGCCACAAATGAACTAAGTCCAGCCTCCCTTGAATTCTACTGGCCGTTATCTAACTCCAAGCAGGTGTTGATCATTAGTTGAGAAGACTCTTGTGCACAGGCATGAGTAGCAATAAATCAGCTTAATGGGAGCTTCGCATGTGGACCTGGTCTCTCACGCCTGACATATAAGGTAGTCCTTGAGTTAGGACCATAACGAAGCCTTATAGTTATAAGCTGTAACGGTCATAACACAGGTTGTTTACATGATGAACCCAATTTTATTTTGGGAATTCTGGGAGCTGAAGTCCACCAATCTTCAAGGGGCCAAGATTGCCCTACCTCCATCCCTCCTTGGGGTCAGTAAGTCATGCGGGCCACTGAATTCAAAGTGCGATGCTTCAGACAGGGACGACTGTATTCCATTTATAACTTCCTAAGTCATGAATAAACAATATGGTGCTCGTTGGTCACTTCTCTTCTGGAGGATACCCTCTTCTAAATGCTGGGGAATCATGGTGGGTCATTTCCAATTTCGTTTGCACCCAACACACTCTCAGCCAGTTGGTTGATCCCAGTTACAGCAATCATACACCCCACAAGCTGTTCAACTAGCAAAAGATAAAGCTTGACCTTTATCTACTAAATATTGGTCAACCTCAAGAGCAGTTAGCTGGTAAAATGGGATGAAAGATAGGCAACAGAGGGGTTAGCTGATCTCTTGTAGATAGTTTATTAGTTTTATAGATGGTTAGAGATCCATTCCACAGATGGTTGGTCTAGATGGGCCTTGCAGTCCTTCTGGCAACTTGACAAGGGCATGGTATTCTTAGAAACATGCGAGTGAAGTTTCTGTCAATCATCTTACAGGACTTGGATATATAATTTTTAGACTCTGACGACTTGAAAGATCACACGAGATCAAGAGATCTAGCTCTCAAGCAGTAGACCTTGCTTAACACAAGCTTTTTCCCTCCTAGTAGCAAGCAACATACTCTCACTTAAAAAAAAATCAATATTTTCCTCTGAATTACTGGTCGTAAATGCTTTAAAACACACTATTAAAAATTGAGAGAGGGGAGGGGAGCATAGATTAACGATTGCTGTAACCAAACTCCTCCTTTTGAGATGACAAGAGCTGCAGTTTACAAACCATTTACTCTGGAGCAATTACATAAGCTAGAATGGGAATCTCACGAGTCATCCCAAGCCCAGTAATATTGATTTTGCTTTGGGTTTTAATTGTATGCTAAAATATAGTGTTGACATTAAATGCTTGCTCCCAGTGGGATCGATGGAGAGAAATAATCCTCTTTTACAAGTACATATCATGGTTACATAAAATCAATCACTCTGAAATCCAAATGTGAAATGGATTCCGGAGCACAAATCTCATTGGTCCTTCTTTTAATCCCAGAATATGTCCAGCAGGAATTCAAGTCGAAAGTGAATATTTAGAGCATTGCAGAAATAGCCCAATTCCTACTCACATGTCCCAAGTTTATTTTTTTTAAGCCAATCCTCCAGACTTAGACGTTTTTAAAAGAGCAAAAGGCAAATGAAAAGAACGCAACCAGTGCAAAAGCCGGCATTATAGAACTAGATTTCAGCCTATCTACAATTAGGCCAGGGTTGGCAGTGCTTGCATTAGGAAAATCCAACTCGGTTTCTGATAAAATAACAGGCCCTATTTTTTTGCTACCAGTAAAATGTAGCTCCGGCTGGCCAAATTGCTTCTCAGTTGTTATTTGGGCCAGTCCTTGGGAAAAAAAACAGCAATATTTTCTCCCTCGCCTTCATTTGAAAGTTGGCATTTCAAAAGACCTGGAGCTCCTGCCAGTTTGGCAAGTTTTGGACTATCGGGGAATTGTAAATTAGTAGAATTTCTCCCCCTCTTCTTTCCTTTTAATTTCTTTTTTTGGGAGGGGGAGAAGAAAATAACCAGCAAACTGCTATTTAGAAAAGTTCATCGACTTGTCCTTTGTGGGATGAATAGACACATGCATGCACACACACGCACACGCACAGATGCACACACGCACATGCTCGCCCTGAAATATATGTGCAACAGCATGACAAAAGTAGTTACACAAGGCAACATACCAAATTGAGGGGCAAGCAGAAGGCACCGATAGATTTCATGTTCCAAATGTTTGGCATTAAAATAGTCTCCAGCTGTGAAAGTTGAGTTCTTGATAATTCAGAGGTTCTGGAAAAATGACAGGACGTTGCTGTAAAAACAGTTTGTTCATCCTCCTCCTCCTCCTCCAACCCTACTCTCTCCTAGCAGTGATGATGATACCTAGTTTGGTAATGAAATGTCTGCAAGAAAACAAGCAAGCTCAGAGAGCACCAAAGACCAGACAGTACCACCACCACCTCCTCCTCCTCCTCCTCCTCCTCCTCCTCCTCCTCCTCCTCCTCCTCTTGTGTTACCTAGAGAGGTATAGGAGGAAATAAACACAGGAGTCCAGAACGGAGTCATAACTCCAGGTATGGCTAACACCTCTGAGACTGAAGCATCGCCATTCGTTTACTTTCTCACTCACAAATTGGGAAGACCTAGTAGGAAGGATAAACCCGTGTCTCAACAAAGAACTAAGCAATGTTGTGGTAGGCTTCTTTGCAAGGTGCGATGACTCTGTTGTCAGAGATGTGAAACCAAAGTGGTTGTATCTCAGAGGTTAGCCCAGTTTGAATCTCAGACCTTCTTCCTCTGTGACCTGTATGGCCCTCAATGTTCCGGATGATCCTTCAACCATGGCACATGGGGATTCCCCAAAGCAATGACAACTTATGGGAATTGTGGAGACCACCTATGCTTCTTTTTTTTTAATGAAAAATTGGGTAGAATCTGCTTCTTAAGGCAGGATGTCAGCAATGAGGAACAGCACACTGAGAGATATGGACTAATGCCAGCCAGCAATGCCTAGTTTGCAAAATGGTCTCCATAGGCTGTTTATTAATGTTCTCCTGGTTTCCTAATCTTGGCCAGAAAACTGTCAAACCTTTGGCAGGATGTAATGCATGGTTGCAACATCTGCAACTGCTTGCAGGGAGATGCAGATGATGCCTGCAACCTCTCTCTGTGTGATTTGCAAGCTTATGCCTAGAGGAATTGGAACAGCACCCCTATTTCTGCCGTCTGTTTGGGAGGGCAATTTCATTAAGCCAACAGCTGTGAGCACCATAGAGATTGTGCTTGCCTACTTGGCTTTATTTGGTAGGGTTTTTATCAGCTTACCTTTATTGAATATGTTTGCCTCCTGTTCCTTCCGGTTTTCTTTTCTTTACACAATGGAAATCTCCAAGTCTTCCAGCGTCGCAGCGATTCCCTCATCTGATATGTTATTTTAGGTTTTCTAACTGTAACTCAAAGGACATTCTTCAGAAGGTACCAAAAGACGTCCAAGCTATAAAGGCTAGTTTGCAATGCAAACAGTGGCTTGGTGGAATCTTTGGTTTATATAAAGCAATGGCTCGGCAGAATAACAGAATTGGAAGGGATTTTGGAGGTCTTCTAGTCCAACCCCCTGCTCAAGCAGGAGACCTTACATCATTTCAGACAAATGGCTGTCCAATCTCTTCTTGAAAACATCCAGCGATGGAGCACCCACAATTTCTGGAGGCAAGCTGTTCCACTGGCTAATTGTTCTTACAGTTAGGAAATTTCTCCTTAGTTCTAGCTTGCTTCTCTCCTTGATTAGTTTTCACCCATTGCTTCTTGACCTGCCTTGAGGAAGAGAAAGAGAGAGAAGGAGAGAGGGAGAGAGGGAAGAAAGGAGAGAGGTGAGAGGAAGGAGGGAGAGAGAGGAGGGAGAGAGGGAGAGAGAGAAACTGTGTGCCTTAGATACTTTCTTACCATACCTAGCAGTAAACATTCCACCAAAAGTCTACATTAGTTGCTGAAATCTCTTCCACTGACATTTGAAAACAGAGCAAGCAGTCTATCGCTCCACAATCATCAAAATACAGCACGTTTTATGAAGGTGCAACATTTGGTTTCATCAAAAATGCAAAAGCAGGCGATCTCACTAGCTACACTGAATTCAAAATAAAACAAACAAAAGCAAGAAAGAGGTACAGGGAGAGAGTTGAGTAATTCAACCACACCCCTCTTTTGTCTTCCTCTATCTATCTATCTATCTATCTATCTATCTATCTATCTATCTATCTATCTATCTATCTATCTATCTATCTATCTATCTATCTATCTATCTACCTACCTACCTACCTACCTACCTACCTACCTACCTACCTATCTATCTATCTATCTGATGGATACCTGTATGCTGTTTTGGGGGCTGTTTTGATATATTAGCATATAGAGAGAAAAAAAGAAAAGAAAGAAAGAAAGAAGGAAAGAAAGAAAGAAGGAAAGAAACAAAGAAAAGATTAGAGATAGATATAGAGAGACAGACAAACAGAGACAGGGACAGACAGACAGCTATAGATGATAGATGGATAGACAGACAGATGGTTCATCCAGCCCAATTCGTTATACCCCCATAATATTTTCCATACATAATAGTAAAGCAATGTTTCTCAGCCTTGACTACTTTAAGATGTGTGGACTTCAACTCCCAGAGTTCCCCTGGGAATTGAAATCCACACCTCTTAAAGTGCCAAGGTTGAGAAACCCAACATTAGAGACTTGTTCATAAATCAACACAATGTAGGCATTTCCCCAGACTTAATTATTAGCTAGATTTTGTATTCTCAATAATAGCTTTGCGTTTGTTCTTCCTCTGCAGCCAGAAAACATATTTAAGAAAGGAGGAACATCATGAACCTTTCAAAAGGGCTTTGGATATTGTCTCTAGTGTCCAAGGAGACCCATGTCTGTGCCAGGCTCCCCCACCTTCTGGTAAATAGTTACATCTCCTGCCTAGATACTAAAAATCAGTTATACAGTTTTCTTACCTGAACATCTTGCCTTCCCCTAAAAAGTTTCCAAGCACAAGTAATCTCGACATCTGTTTCAAGGATCTCGGCTGGAAATGCAGTTTCACACAGCCAAATTGCTTGTGTTTCTGTGGAGGAAATGGCAATTTATTTTATACCACCATCTGCGCTCTAAATGGTATCTTTTGTCATTCATGGTGTGGCTTGCAAGTGGTGCCTCTCTGCCAAATATAAAATGAGATGCCTTCCAAATTAAGGTTGTTGTGTGCATCACAAATGTAGTGTGTGTGTGTATATATATATATGACTGGCCTCCTAATTATTTCTTACGGAAGAAGAGAGAGAGGAAGAGAGAGGAGAAATGGATGGAACTGTTCATGAAGGGCTGAAAACCTATAACGTCTCTGTGAAGCACCTGAATTCACAAATTCTTCTTCTTCATTTGAGAGCAACTAGACTGAGAGGCCATATTGTAGTTTTTGCACCATTCCAAGTATCTATAAGGACGAGTCTTCAAAAATAAACTAGCTCGTTTTTGCATTCTCCAGCAAATTTGCATCATCATCGTGTTCATTGTGTTCCAATGTCCATGAGCGCCAACCAGTAGTCAGACCACAGGATGAAAACTCCTGAACTTCACAACACATGGACACGGTCAACCACAGTTTCAACCAGGAAACGGTGAGCATCCTAGACCAAGTTAACCAACACCCCCCCCAAAAAAAACAAGGAGGAAAAAACAAACAAACCAGAACACATCCTCTCCATCAGTCAACACCCAGATAAGGAGGGATTAACAGCAGATGAACAATCAAGCAGAAAACAATATCCTAACTGAGGAACTGCCAAGGAGAAAAAAACACACCTCCACCAACACTGGGAGGGCAAGCGACTGTATATAAACAGGGAACAAACCGCACATTTACTAACACTGATGATGATACCTAGTCCGCAAGCAAACCACCAAGATAAGAGAGGATCAAGACTCTTCAGTCGATCTCTGAGCTACAGTTATTTTCTTCATATGAAATACAGTCTAAGTACATTAAGAATGCTTCTCATTGACTGTCTGGTTCTCATCCCTTTGTGAGTAAAATTGAAACAGATGGATATCAACCAATTACCAAAGAAACATTAACATTGTCTTTAGCTAACAGTTAAGCATCTAAATACATCCATAAACAATAGCTTTTTAAAGCTGGATCTGCAAAACCTAATAAAGATGGATTTAAGATGTCACCGAAAGGATTCAGCATAAATGAGGAGTCTATTATTCCATTAGCAGGAAAGGCAAAAGATCCAGATTTGAGATGTTTGCTTTTATTTCTTGGCACTCTGAAAATGATGCACCTTTGGGAACATTGTTTTGTTATGTCATGCAACCTCTGGATCTATGAACGTAGCCTGGAGGCTAATAGGTTTTCCATTTTGACTTGATAAACATCAATCAAAGACGGACGTGGAACCAAACGATTGCAATGTTTTGATTGCCATCACTCATATTGTCCCATAAATCTTTGAGATTGCCCCTGAAAATACTGCAGGTAACTTCAAGGTGGAGGGCCTAATTGTCCTAATAGGATGCAAATTCCATAGGATTGTCAAGCTTCAGCAATACAAACCAAAAATCATTGGAAAATGTTAGTTTTTGGTGTCATCTCTACATCAACCTCTGGGGAAGGATGGCAGGCTGTTTGTGGAAAATTACTCATAATGATCCTTTTCAATTCCCTAAGCTTATCTTTAGCTTCCCAAATTCAGGCAGAAAGCTAGATGAGAAAAGAAACTATACGTAGCTTGTGGGTTGAACTGTGGGGCCCTCTCTGAGCTTGGTTGTCTGCCCTGCAGATGTTTCATTGCCCAACTAGGTAACATCGTTGGTGGTCCTGATGTGCTCAGTGCTACTGCAAGCCCTGATGATGTTTTCTAGTTGGGTAATGAAATATCTGCAAGCAAGCAACCAAGCTCAGAGAGCACCAAGGCTCCACAGTTAGGCGAGAGTCATAGAAGGTCATAAAAGATACTCATAATGATACTCTTAAGCATTGACCCATAGTCTTGGTTGCTATTCTCCTTCTGTGAGCAAGACAGCTCAAACCTTGAAGCAATAATTGATGGGCATCTTACCCTTAGAAGCTTCTGTACTTGACCATTTCACTTTCTGCAGGCTCTCCAAAACTCTCCCCTGCCCTAATATTCAAAGGAAGATCCTTTCTACTTGATATCAAGACCTCCTAAAATGAGCTAAACAGGAAAAGAACTCCAGTATAATAGAAAAGCCAAATGCAAAAAGAATGCATTCCTTTTTTTAAGACGATGTTTATGAAGCCTTTAGAAACTATGAAGGGCAAAGAATTTGTATGATCCATGCTTTCTATTTATTTCCTAAGATCCTGCTGCTATTCCTTCAGGAACCCTGATAACCCGTCTGGCTGAGGATTTTCCAAAGTCTTTTATAGTTGAGTAAAAATGAGTAAATCGTATATCCAGCTCGTATGAAACAACTAATGTCTCACAAGGAAGCAATATCATCAGCAAATATAGCTGTGAGTGAGTGCCTAGCTTCATATAGAGATAAAATTAAACTACAAAAGAGTCTATTAAAGTAACAGTAAGAATCTTGGCAGAAGCCCATAAAACAAAGGGCGATTCCAAAGAGTTATAGATGAAGCTACCTGTACTGTATATGCCTTAACTATAGTTTTAAATTACAACAGATGGTACAAATAATAATAATAAAAAATCCTTGTGTGCTTGTATGCTGTGTTGATAATGCTTTGATACTCTATGATCAGAGGTTAAGTTGTTGACTTAACTCTGGATTTTCCGGACTGTTTTGACTCTTGGACATTCAGATGAGGTATAAGTGTTGTGGGACTCTTCCCGTGATAAACCCAGGCTTAGTTACCCAGAAGATCTGCAGAAGGCCCCTGTATGAAATCAGTTCTCTTAGATGTTAGATGAGTTAATGATCTAGTACAGAGGTCCCCAACCCCTGGGCCGTGGACCGATACCGGGCCATGGCATGCCAGCAACCGGTCCACATAAACAAGCAAAGCCCCATCCGCGGGATGCAGGCAACGCACAAAACCAAGCACCCTCCGGTCTGTGGAAAAACCTCTCTCCACGGAACTGGTCCCTGGTGCCCAAAAGGTTGGGGACCTCTGATCTAGTAGGATTTCAAAAAAGGCTAAACATTTGACCTTTCTTGAAAGGGTCTAATATGAAATTTCCAAGACAAAGTTAGATAATATAGTAGAAACACAATTTAGCAATTGACACCTACTTATACAATGGACAAAACAACCATCCAGACATTTCCCCAGAATAACAGACAAATCTGTTGCATGGGAACTACTACAGAGGAGGCAGTTAAATTCTTGCTATTTTATCTTAATTGTACCTGTACTCCATTTCTAAATAACGTCAGTCCTTCGAATGATGCAAGTTTAAGTAATTTACCTCATGGTGGAAATAGTAAAGAGATGTACATGATGTAGTTTTGTATTTAATGGACAGTTGGGAATAGTGGACACCCTTTCTGAAATAAGTCTGTTAAATTCAAGTTCGAATATATGAGCTAGAAGACAATATCCTCCTACATCTTACAGAAATAACTGCATCACACAGGAGAAGACACGGGTAAGATAAAACCTGTCCAACATGAACATATTAATTTTAAAAAATCCAAGGAACTCTACTTGTTCAAATGTAGTTTTCTGTCTCCTACAAAGTAGATAATGGATGCGCTCACCAAACCACATAATAAATCCAAGAAATGTCGTTTGTTTTCTTTAATCAAACTGCAGCTCTGAAACTAATCTAATATGACCACAAACATGGAGCAATTGTCATTAATCTGTAAAGAAGTTGCCCATTTTTTTTTCATCCTATCGTATTTCAGAGCGTTGAAAAAATGAAACACATATGTTTCTTTGATGGGTTTCTACTCCCCCCCCCACCTCATGAGAACATCTTTTATTCGCCCTCCCATTTTTCCCCGCTCAGTAAGTCACTGTTTCAACATATGGCCTTTAAGACACACATACCCATACAAAACATACCCATATATGGTTGGACTAGAGGACCTCCAAGATCCCTTCCAACTCTGTTATTCTATTCTAAACCTCCACAGAAGATCTCAAGATTTCTCCCCAATCTAATTCCCATGTTGTTTTGCTACTAAGTTCCTGCTGCACCAAGAAAGGACTTTCTTCTCTCAAGCTAGATATATCATCTTGATACAGCTCAGCAGAGGGACAAATGGCAGGACAACATGGCCAGCAAAGAACAGAGAAGCAGAAGAAGGTTGAACTTTGGATGGTAAAGCTACCACGTGGCTAACGCTCCCCTTACATTAGGGTTTTATTTTCTTTAGCTGAGACAAAGGAGTCACTTTAAGCTTCATTAAATAAAATTCTGAGCGTGGAGCTCATATCTTCTCCTCAAACCAGAGATATGTGTGAGTAATGAGTCACTGAAGCATCGCACTCAATGGCCCAGATATGGAGTAGAGATTTACTGTGGGCTTAAGTCTGTTCTTTAGATGTACCACTTCTAGACAGATATATTGTTTTTACTTAGGAGCTGTGTCAGGACCCCAATTTCCTCAAGATGGGAGGGTATGATGAATGCCAAAGGTGAGTTAGAGAAGGGAGAGGGGTATTTCGCAGTCCTATTCCTATTTCTCTCTTCCGTCAAGTAGGAGAATTCTGCATCAGATATTAGGGCACAATGCTTTGGTAGACTTCCACCATTCTTAAACTCTTATCTTGGATGTCCATAACACCAAAGCTCTCTCAGAAGGAACAAGGCTTTTGCTTGTTCCTGGCTTCAATTGGCTCCCAACCTGGAATAGTCCACTATCTACTGGTGCTTCAGAGACCTCATTCTTAGAAAGACTACCAGCTAGAGGGCAGAGATGCAAATCGTTGGGTCTATGCAAACCAACCAACACTGGAGGAGGGCATTTCTGCCTGAAAACATTTCAATAGATAAGGTGGTGGGAACGGCAGTCAACTAACTATAAGATGATCTGAATTAGAACTTTACATAGGTAAATTTCATTTCATTCATTACACATACGTTTCATTCACATATATACATCTCTCCTTTACTAAGGAGAAATTTCCTGACAGTGAGAACAATTAACCAGTGGAACAGCTTGTCTCCAGAATTAGGGGGTGCTCCATGACTGGATGGTTTTTAAGAAGAGATTGGACAGCCATTTATCTGACATGACCTAGGACAGGGGTCCCCAACCTTGGCAACTTTAAGACTTTAACTCCCAGAATTCAACTCCCAGAATGATGGGAGTTGAAGTTCACAAGTCTTAAAGTTGCCAAGGTTGGGGACCCCTGATGTAGGGTCTCTTGCTTGGGCGAGGGGTTGGACTGGGGGGGTCTCTTCCAACCATGTTATTCTGTTATTCTTTCAATGATCACACGTATCCATTGTGCTCCCAGCACGAACTTTGAAAGCACTGTTTGTTTGACCTGCATGCCGAAGATTCCTCTCAGTAAATACGACACCACCTGTGAACTGATCGACTCTGGGTCTTTATTGCCAGGGGTGAGTTAGGATCTTGGACATCCATTCCATCAAGCCCAAAGAAAGTCCAGAGTGGTATTGGATCTCCTGCCAGGGGGTTGGGCTAGAAGGCCCCCAATATCCCTTCCAACCCTATTATTCTATCTTCTGCATGAGACATCGTGGCTAATTTCCAGCAGGTGCCAGGAGCTCACGTTGTGTGGGATCAGAAGTTAAGCAGGGCTGGACCTGCGTAGTGCTTGAAGATCATCAGGGAATCTTCTGGCTGAAGACTAGACTGCCAAATTGGGGAGGAGGGGGAAGGATCTAGGAAGAAAGCCATGGAAAAACACCTCTCTACTCTTGCCAAGAAAGCAACATGGACAAAGTCAACCGGAGTGGAGCTCCGAGCTTGTCTCACAGCAGCCTGTACTAATAGCTGCTAAACTAACCATCTGCCCAATCCTAGCATCCTCACTTAGGATTCAGGCAAGGTTGTTATAATTATCTCGGCTCTCCCCTAAGTCAGATAAGTGAACCAACGCAACACAGACATACCTGATTTGTGTGGCTGCTGTTGAGCTACTTCAAATGAGCAATAGAATTATGCATTTATTTTAGACTGCAAGCTTAAAATAGGAAATACGTTCTCAGGGTGCCTCCAGTTTTAACCACACCGAACTCTCTTACCTTTGATAAATCAACTATGTATGGCAGCAACAAACTGCCTGTAGCCCATAGTATATGCCCAGCTGGTCCAATCTGGCAGAGTTGGCATGTTCTGGTTGGGCTTCATAGAATCATAAAGCTGGAAATGACCTCGGAGGTCTTCTAGTCCACTCCCACACGCAAGGCAGAAGTCCTTTTTCTACCCTGAACAAATGTTTATCCAATCTCTTTTTCAAAACCTTCAGTGATGGAGCACCCATAAGTTCTGGTGGCAAGCTGTTCCACTGATTACTTGTTCTCACTGACAGGAAATTTCTCCTTAGTTCTAGGTTGCTTCAATCTTTGATAAGCCTCCATCCATTGCTTCTTGACCTATCCTCGGGCGTTTTGCAGAATAGGTCAACAACTCCTTCTTTGTGACAGCCCCTCAACACTGAAAGACCCCCAAGCCTTCTTTTGGTTAGGCTAAACATACCTAATTCCATTAACCTTTCATCATAGGGTTTTGCCTCCAGACCCCTGATTGTTTTTATTGCTTCTGTTAGCCCATTTCTCAACAACACAAAGGATTACAGTTTGCCATTGTAGCCCATCACGTACTATTTAAGAATCCGAGTTTGCCGCGCACACAGTCCTTTTTAGGTATAGACATACCAAGATCTTAAAGAAAAAGAATCATTTCAAAACTGAAAAGCTCAGAAGCCGATCTGCATTCACTGCTTTTCAAGGAGACTAAGTTGATTTGCTTATACCACCACCTTGTGGCTCTGGAATTAAACTTTTGAAAAGTTCCCAAATTCACAGAAGTATTTGGAAAACCCCAACTATTTTGTGTCATGGCACCTTAAGTACAAATTTATAAAAATTAGGGAGTTCACACATCTATGATGCCATGATTGCTTCTAAAAGCTTCTGCAACTAGTGGGCTTCAAAGATCACAAACCTCGAATCATGGACCACAGTACAGTCAGCCAAATAAACCACATTATGATTAATGTGCTGTCTGAATACCATGTTTGAGCCTAAATTTTAGGCCTGTCCAACCTATAAACTTGGTTTGTCTGTCTTTCTTCTTCCCTGAATGTTTTCTTGGTCTGTTTTCATATTTATACTTGATTTTCAATCTTCAACATATAGTACGGTAGGTTAAAAAAGTACAAAAATGCAACATTTCAACAATAAACCAGTTATCATCCTGTCAGTACAAAATTGATTTATTCTCAAGTTCTTGCTACATTTTACCTGTGATGCATGTTAAAAGCACTACGCTGTTTAATGTAACTCAACCTGGTTTAAATAAGATGAATAGTCGCAAATGTTTTGTGTGTTATCCTATCCCTGATTTGAGATGTTTATATCTTTCTGTTGACAATAAATTAGTTATTGCACTATCCAAGTCATCCGCGTGTGTAGGAAAGAGATGGAAGGTGGTCACAAAATGGGTCCTGCAACACGGCAATGCCAAGTCTACCTTTATGGAATTATGTGTGACTTCCATGTTTCATGAGGCAACTGGACTTTCTGGTTTTTCTTTGAAGACGTTTCGCTTCTCACTCAAGAAGCTTCTTCAGCTCTGACTGGATGGTGGGGAATGGAAGGATTTATACTCCTTGCAGACAGCTGGTCATTTGTGTTCTTTTAGAGAGTCGTTGAGGCCATTTGGTGATTTATCTGTGTCCTCAGGATCACCTGAGTAGTGCAAATGGGTGTGGAGCCTTCTTGGAGCTGTTGAAAGGACTGTGTTGTTGACTAGATGTTGTATCCCTACCCCTTTGTTGAGAGAGGGCTGTTCTATTTGACATAGATGGCCTCTTTGACCCCTCCTTCAAACCAATCTCCGTAGACTTCCATGTGAGCAAATGTTTTTTGAGTTAGACTGGCTTTGCTCTACCATGTAAGAGCTGTGTACGGGAATGTCACCAATATGCTCCAGACACTTGGTAACAGGTGATCAAGGAGGAAAACTCCATGGAAAGAAAAGACGGGAGGGAACAAGAGAGAAGGAGGGAGGGAGGGAGAAAGGGCAGAGCAGGTGTGATTATACCCTGCTGCACCTACCTTTATTTGAGTATGGTTGTGGTTAGGATCACCACACCCTTATTGCTTCAGCTCTGGAAAGTAGACAGTTAACGCATCCCCATCTCCAGAAACCATCAATAACTCCACACAGTTCAGGCATATCACGAGGATCATTTAGTTATCTTTCATACATTCCCTCAACGTAGTTTTGAATTTATTCTGCAGATTAGCTATCGCTGCTCTCCTCACTGTCCTCACTTCCTTCTTCAGTGTCGTCTTCTTTGGGGGCTCGGCGCAAAGGATTGGCACACGGGCTGCAACACCATCAAGAACAAAGACATAAGCTTTGCAGGATGTGGTTCCCAATCAGTCGGGAGGACACTGGGTGAGGGAAGAATGGCTGACTCTTTACAAGGAAGTCCAAAAGGTATTTTTTTTCCAACAGGTTGGAAATGAACCTCAGATCTTTTGTTTCCAAAGCAGGACTTGTTTCTTTGAGCTAAAGGCTCTCCCTGAAGGAGGCCTACCACCATTTCAGCTTTCAAAATCCAGAGGACCACAACTAGGAGATAAACTTGATAGCCATTCAGTTGGTGGCATGGATTTTTTGTACACTGGATATAGTAGCTTCCCTCCCACTTTGGCAACTTTAAGACTTGTGGATGTCAACTCCTGGAATTCTCTACCCAGCATGCTGGCTGGGGAATTCTGGGAATTGAAGTCCACAAGTCTTAAAATTGCCAAAATTGATCCACCATTACAAACCTTACCTTTTGAGTACTAGGAGTCTCTTGGAGGTAAGATAGATAATGTTTTTTCTATTCTAGTGGAAAAACTGTTCCATTTTGTTCTGTAATTCCATTGAATTAGACAATTATGGTTATCCATCCAAGGATGAATCTGGAAAGGTCTGAATGCACAACCTTCTTTCTTTCATTCATGGCTTTTGGGACTGTTGAAAAGTTTTGGAAAGTTTTAACTTATACCTCTTACCTCCTTTTCTTACCTTCTCTCGACTATGAAACAGCAAAATGGAAGACAGACAACAGCCAACATTCCTCCAGTGCCAACGGCAAATATTCTCAAAATCCGTTGAGGACCTATTGTGGTCAACATAAGCATGTCTGGCATCTAATCTATAGCTGAAATTGTAAACTTTAGACAAGTTGGAGAGGTCTTACCCTTTAAAAATAAACACCTTGTCACAAAATAGCAATAGCACTTAGACTTATATACTGTTTCACAGTGTTTTACAGCCCTCTCTAACCGGTTTACAGAGTCAGCATTTTGGGATTCTGGGAGTTGAAGTCCAGAGGTCTTAAATTGGCCAAGGTCAGACACCATGATGTAGAAGACCAAGGTTGGACACTCCTGATATAGAAGATCTCAGATTGGCTTGGCATGATCTGTTTTTAACAAACCCGTGCTGGCTGCTAGTTATGACTTGGTTTGCTTCTAGTTGTTCGTAGATCTGTTTTTTGATGATCTTTTCTAGGATCTTCGCAGGTATTGATGTTAAACTGATTGGTCTGTAGTTTCCTGGGTCCCTTTCCCCCCCCTTCTTGAAGATGGGGACCACATCAGCCCTTTCCCAATCCTCGGGTACTTCCCCGGTGCTCCAGGATTTGTGAAAGACATGGTGCAATGGTTCTGAGATAACATCTGCCAGCTCTTTCAGAACTCTGGGATGTAATCTGTCGGGTCCAGGGACAAAATATAATACCTGTTGCATACAAGTATATTTGTCCTGTAACTATGCAAGACGTTCTATACTTGAAAGTCATTAAAGCTAACATTATAACATTTGGATTTGTAAGTCCTTCTTTAAACCATCATTTGAATATATGACTCAGCTATCCCTACAGAGGATATAAAGTGGATAAAGAAGATACATGAGACAAAATGCCACTTACGGTCTTCAAATGGAGTATAGCAGTCTAACTGAATAAATTTTCTGGAAGACACACAACATTTGTGTTCTAGGCACAACGTCTGGTTGATGTGCTCTCCAACTTTGCAAGCCACGGCTTTCTGATTTCCTCTGGGCCAGCATGCTTTCAGAAAGACAACGGAAGTTCTAAGATTTGAATCTCTCTCACATCCAACCCAGGCAATATGATTCAAGTTACATATTAGCCTCCCGTAAACCCATATTTCCTCAAAAATGTGTTGAGAATTATTCCTCAATAAGGTTTACATGGGAGAGAATGGAACAAAACTGGAATTGTTAAGGACGTGTTTTGGAAAATATATCCTTGAACAAGCTGAGTTGGGAGTAGCAGAATGCCATGGAGAAGAACACCCATGACATGGTTAGAAGACACAAAGCAAACTTTAAACTATAATTCCTAAGCAGCAAGTTGGAATCTGCTGCTTCCTTTATGCACCCCACCCAAGAAGTGAAGGAACCATTTGTGTAATTTTGTGCCCTGATAACTGGACGTCAAAGAACCGCAGCTGTATAGTTCTATCTCTACAGGGAAGGCTGAATTAATTCTCACTTGGCAAAGCCATCCATTGCTTGCTCAAATAATTTCAGTTGCCAACATTTTAACAGAATGAGATCTGAATTCATTCTCAGTCGGAACATCCCACGGGGAAGAGTCATTCAGTGGTTGCCTTCTATTGGCTTTTTTTATTTAACCACTGTGGATGTTCCCTTTTCAGAGTTATCCTTTCATTGTCAAGGGGTTATCTTCTCAGCAGTCTTAACCAAGTTGGCTGGGAAGAAGGAAGCAAGGCCAATCTTTAGCCCGGCTCCATAACACACTTCAAATTGTGTGTATGCAAGAAGATTGGCATTCAGGGAGAGGTGCTTTCATTTCAACAGACAGAGGCCAAGAGACCGGGCTAGGAAGAAGTAAAGAGTAGAGCAAATTCTGATGGATTGGTCTCATTTATTTTCTGCTCTGAAACCTGGATTCATTTTCTATACACAGAGGGTCTGTGTGTGTCTTTCAGCGTACGTTTCAGAGTAACAAACCAACAGTTTGGAAAAGGAGTAACATCAAGGCAATCTCCAAGGTGCACTTACTCACAGGATTGAAGAAGTTTTCCACCTTTTGAGATATGATTTCTGCTTTTGTCCTTGGCTCAGTAGGAACCATGTAAGATTCATTTCGAACTTCTAGCGCTGGCAATGAAAAACCTGAAGAATTGGAGTTGGGGAAGTTCAGGAAATTGTGAAGTGTGTTCAAGGTGGCTAATTTGTCTAAAATCATACTTTTGAGAGTCCTATTTGCATTTAAGCTGGGCCTTTAGGCATTATCTAATATCTAGTGACTTTAGCCATCAAGGTTTCCATTTTTTGCTCACTTGACTAAAGACACAAACAAAACAAGGACATGAAGTTCACATGCAAGTCCTTATGTAGTGTGTTTAGCTTTTTGCGCGGCATGAACCTATTGTGAAAACCATGGTGTAAAGTATTAGTAGATTGGAATCCAGCCTTTGCAGCACATTCAAATTACTGTAAGCACCAATTTTATGTTGGTATGGTTGATATGAGGTTTGATATAAATCGCAATCCTGAATTTAATATGGATTTGGAAAGGCACACAGAAATATTGATTTTAGATCTGTTTCAAGTTTGCTTTGACCACTCTTAAGGACTTGGCTAGAAGGAAATCTGCATTTATGCACGTTATGGCATGTTGTGGGGTCTGCAGGGGTCAAAAAAAGTTTAAGATGGCAGCCAGAGCCATGTGACCAATCACCATCAAAACGTTTGAGACATAACCCCGACAACCTGTTGTATGATTTTTTTTTTTTAAAGTTGTGGACAAAGTTAATCAGAACAGGGAAGGATCAATACATGGAATGGAAACCTGTTCAAGATCTCTCTCATCCCTCTAAGCCACAATTTAACTATGCTGGCGCACAATGCACCAATGCAATTTGTTTACATTTAAGGTAGTGGACACAGATCCTTATTTTTCAGCAGTTCTGCAAAATTCCAGCTCTGCTGAAGGACTCCGGGATTAAATTGGGGGCCTCGTAGACGGAGAGGGTTCAGGGAAGCAACGGGTGACCAAATTCTTCATTAAGTTATGCTTACAAAGTCTCTTTGTAATACTCACTTGGATTGACTGCATGAAATAATACGCACAAATATTTGGCTAAAAGCTGGAGCACAAATCTCATTATTGGTATCATTCCTGAAACGACAGGAAAACACCCCCAATCCCACCCCCAAGCCCATAAATACGCATTAGGAAATACAAAAGTCAATAGGAGTTAGATTTTTAGTACCACAAAGGAACTGCGATTCTTGACCCAAACAATTTCTTGTTTTTCTGTTCTATGACAGATTGAGTTGGATAGCCTTCTTAATCTAGCAAAAATATAAACAAGCCCAGTAAATAAATAATGCCATCTAAAACTATTAAATAAGTTGCTAGTTACTAAAAGGAATGAGATATTTACATTTTAATTCCGCAGTGATTCCAATGTTAAGCTACTTAAGTAGTAAGCCTAGTAAGAGACATGAATGAATGAATGAATGAAAAAGTAAGCTATCACAGATTGTTACTTAATATTATTAAATCGTAAAATAATGGTTTTAGCATCCTACTTGGAAGGAGGGTAAGATTCTAAACAAGGGAAACTTAAACCATCTTGTGGTGAACAGAGAGGGCAATTAAGCAGAAAGTGGCCACTTCCTGGAAGTCATTTATGAAGTGTTTGTTAGGGAGAGCAAGATCAGCACTTTTGACTGATTGTTAAGAGAAGAATAATTAAGTTATGACAATTTGAATAAAAGGGGAAAGAAATGTGTGCTATTAATTCAACTTCCTTCAAGGGATAGTGTATTGGTGTGCCGCTGAACCTTTCCAGAACACTTGAAGATTAAGACAAGAGTCTGGCTAATGTAAAGGCTCTTTTGTGTGTTGGACACAAAATATTGGTACAGTTCTTGGTTATTGAAACGGTCTCTTTAGCATTCTAAATCACCTATTTTTGGAGTAAAACTTAGACCCTTTTCTAAGCTTAGACTGCGAATCCCTACAGCTTTCTCACAGCCAATCAAGACTAGATATTGAAAAATATTTAAGTGAAATTTCATTTAGCCGCAATGGTGTAAAGCTATTTTGGAAGGTTAAGGTAACTAAAGGACTTGCAAAGAGTAGCTTGAGCTGGTTATGTCAGACAGCAAAGCCAGAATCAGGCCTCTTTGAGGTTAAACCCGTTTTTAAATTTGATGAGGAACTGGCGATTTGTCTGGAAACACCCTTAGAAATTGGGATCAAGGTTTCTTCTGCAACAGCTACAGATTGATGCACCACATAGCAGACAGCTCATGATTGTGGCTCTTGAGATTTTAATTGTGGCCAGGATATGCCTGTTACCGTTGTCGGTGGCAAATCAAATGGTGGAGTTGTCAGAAAGGCAGGATGGAAAATAGGAAAGGATGCAAAGAACTTGAAGGGGAAAAAAAAGAATGTAGAAAAATAATTGGAAGCTGAGAAAGAGGCTAAAGTAAGGTCCCAATTATGACTTGTTTTCCTGGAAATGAAAAAAGGAATAATCCCATGCTTAGATCCAGGCAGAAAACCTGGACTATGGTTATGGATGCTGCTTTAATAGAATGATGGAGGCCAACCTATCAATTCCCCAATATATAGCCTTGAGTAGGCAACTTAAAGGTTCTACAATTCCTACAGACAGGGTTGTAATACCAGGTCATATTAAACATGCAGTGAGGACTTTGGCACTCATCAATTATGACTGTCCTGTATTCTCCAAGGTGCAAAAATAACAGTGAAATGAAGAACAAAGGCCTACCTTAATTCAAGATTTTGAAGATCACCATTTAAAAAACCAACACCATTAATATAAATGCAGATACGGTTGTCTACCGTGGAGTAACCTGCTCTATCCCTTCAGATTCACTTTAATCCACCTTTTATTTATTTTTTTGCAATCTTTGTAACCACGTGCCCAACAGAGATGCACAGGGAAGCTGTGAAGGATCTGTCACTATGGGGATCTCTATTGTGACTTATTCACTGGGAAGGAGGGGCTAAAAGTGTTGGGTTGTCATGGGAGGTCTTGGGACAAGATGGGGCACAGTT
This sequence comes from Protobothrops mucrosquamatus, assembly GCF_001527695.2. Taxonomy (NCBI): domain Eukaryota; kingdom Metazoa; phylum Chordata; class Lepidosauria; order Squamata; family Viperidae; genus Protobothrops; species Protobothrops mucrosquamatus. Next base: position 602,048 of record NW_015387376.1, on the reverse strand, counting down.
CTGAATGGGTCGGAGCACAATTTCTGACTGATTGGAAATTCTAGGTGCATACGTGGAAGACAACTTGTTAGGGAGAGCTGCAAGGGAAATTGTTTGGTCCCATAAGATTAGCACTCTTCATTCTGGAAGGAAACACCAACTGGGCATTCAGTCTGCAGAGGACAATGTAAACACGAAGGAAAAGAAGTACAAACTAAAAGAAACAACTGGAATATTCTAAAGAGGTACTACAACTGAGTGGTTGTCCCAAAGGTGTTTTTCCAAAAGGCCAACTGGATTTCCGTGGTTGTTTCAAAAAAATACCCAGAAAAGACCAGTTGCCTTTCGGAAAAGCACCTTTGGGACAACTATGATCTGGATGATTGAGAATCACTATGGACACACAACAGAATGGCAATTTAAAAATTCCCCTTGAAATGTCAAGTGTAACAAACAATTCAGGGGGTCAGTCAAAGTTCCCTTGCCTTCCTAATAGGAGATTCTTAAATGTGAAGACCCTGAATCTGCATGGATTTCTTCTCCGCGGCCTTTCAAGACTACAAAAATTATAAACAAGGAGAGGTAGATAGATGCCACTTCTTCACTGGGGTCATCTTATAGCATCCATCATTAGCACAATCACAATATGGAACCCCTCCTTTCCCCCCCTCACAATTATCTTTTCCCTAGTGCTAGTGAAAAGGAAACAATTCAATTGTCTGCCTGGAAAAGAGAGATGTCTAATTGTACTTTACTTGAATGTTGTGGCCATTCAAAGATATCTTTCAATCTTTAAAAAAAACTTTTATTTTTTTGTTTTCAAAATAATTGTAATTTATTAGACCATATGTGAAGTTGCCATTAAGGAAGTGAGCCCAAACATCAGACATTTGCTGCACTTTCAAACCTTTGAAACACGCATGATTCTCAAAATGAGTCTTACATTTGGATTTACAATTTGTTTTTAAAATGTACCAATACTTAAAAACAGTGAATTTTTTTAAATTGAAAGGGATACACATTTAAAGCACAAAAATACTGCAAAATGTCATTTGAAAATGGTGATTAATCTGTTAACAGTTTTAGTTAAGTCAAATCTAGTTAGCACCTTACTGAAGTCAGCCTCGAGTGTAAAATTAGTGCATATAATAGCAAACATGTACGTTTTGACCAGTAATAGCATGTTACCAGCCCGTTCTTGAAATTGAAAATATTTCAGTTTTCACACTTCTGGAATAAACAATGTTTCCAATTTCAACACAGAAAAAACAGGTTCCTGCTTTAAGTTGATTTGTTTAAAGCAATCATTTATAAAGATTGCATCAACATCCATTAGCAGAGGAAGATCCAACTTTATTGAAACTGCTTGCATACAAAATATATTGCACTATAACCAAACAAATGTCAACATAAAATCCAATCTGTTGTAGCTAATATGTACAGAGAATATTGCCCAAGAGCAGTTACATTACAAGGTCATTCTACCTTGGTTAATTATCTACAGTATTTTAAACCAAACAGCTTACAGATGATGTGTGCAAGGTACCAATTTCAGTTTTCAAATACTATACATTCCCCCAAAATAAATAATTAGAAATCAACATTTAATGTTTGGCAATATTTAAGACTTTTTTTTAATATTCGTTAAGTTGTGTGCAGTTTGTTGCCATTTTTATATGCTTGCTTGTACGCAAAGGAAAAAAAAAAGATTAAATGAAAAAGCACAGAAACAAACAAACAAAAACCCAACACAGACTGGGGCTGCAGTTTGTACAATTCTGTACACAATCAGCAACACTCCCACTGGAGTAATTTTAATAAAAAACAGAATAGCTTAAAATGAATGTCCCACTGAGTTTATTTTGCATGTAAATTTCATTCATGATCAGAAATAGAAAGCATGCCTCATCCCCAATTATGGACAACTAAACCTTACGCCAACTTCAATTACAAGTTTTTAAACTACTTGTGAATGAGACCTTAAAAACTGATCTATATCCAATGCTGTCAAACTACAGTATATCCCTGAATTTTACGAAGAGTCGCGTAAAACACAATCATCTTCCTATCCCATCTGAGATAGGGCTCAAATCTAAATATCAAAACTGTAGGGGAAGTGAACGACGAAGACAACAAAAAAAAATCTTTTAAATTGGTCCTCTGGCCACAGAGCTGGCACACATTATGAACAAATTCTGGTTTGTTCCCTCGGCAACCATTAACTATATTGTCACAATTAGGAGTATGCATTTAAAAAAAAACAAAGACAAAAAACACCCAAATCCCTGTCCTGACTAAAAAGAGGGGAAAATAAACAAACAAATGGAAAAAAAAGCCACCACTTCAGTAACATGATCTGCCATTATCTTCAGTGCAAAATAGGTTTCTATCTTATAAACAGCCTAATGATGTTGATGCAAGAAAAAATTATGGAAAGCATGCATTCTTCTAATAAAGTATTAACTGTTGGAGAGGTTTTGCTACATATATATTATACATTTAAGTCCTATTCAGATGTTCTGCCTGAAGAAGGTACAGGTGGGGAACCCATGGGCTCTTCCAGGTGAGGTGAAACCTTCAGGCTACTAGGGACCCCAATTCAGGCCTCCCTGCTCAACCCAAAGAAACTGGGTGCTTCAAAGGTGGGGCAAGTACCTGTGAAGACTTGGGAGTCAAGCTCCTAAGAGGGTTCCTGCACCCTGAGCAGGCCTAGCACCTGAACGTTAACAAGAGTTCAGCATTTCCAACTCATCTTCCCTGATTTCTGCTTCCAAAGAGAATATTCCTACCTGCCAAGATATAAAAAAGGCACATACCATACAACTTTTTTGCTAATGAAAATGACAATTTAGTTACATTACATAGAGAATCCGGGTTCACTAAAATACTGAAAAAAAGTGAACCAAAAAGTGTGAATTGACACAGGACGTAAAAGCATAGCTTCAATTTATTTTATTTATTTTAAATGAGGAGGTTTTAATAGATTGAAAACAGAAGCCCAATTTGATTACCGCAAACACTATTTATTCTGAAAATTGAAATTTAGCAGTGATTTTGACCAGATGCGTTAAAATGGTACAACTGAACAGAAATACCAATGCACAGTTCAGTATTTTTAAAACAAACAAAAGGAATTCTTTCATTGTTTGAAGTGCAAAATGTACTTGAAAAGCATTTTGTTTTTCAGAAGTTCAAGGTATTTTAATGCAAGTATAATGTCTTATTTTGGAAAAAAAAACTGCATACTGCTGATGTTAAAAAAAGGCTAATAGAACTTTTTTTTCTTCTTTTTTTAATATATTTCATGCCCTGCGCCCTCTTGCCTACTATTTGTCTTTGGCCTAACAAGTTTCTCTAATGTGGAATAAGATTTACTGGAACAGTTTAGGAAATACGACTTCTCAAGCTATGCAGTTTAGGGCACGCCATTCACCAACGGTTGCTGACTTTCTCCGCTGTCCGGTTTTTCTTTCTTCGGGTTACGATCCTTACCCGTCCGCAGCCGGCTACCTTCGCTGGAGGTATTCTGTAAGGTTTTAGTGTGGACACTCCTTTCATTATTGCAGTCAATTCTGATCTGAAATAAGTTACAGTTATATAAAGCATAGCCCTTGGGACACTAGGGAGCACCCACCGAGAACTGCCAGAGAGGACTTAAAAAAGAATAATAATAACAAGTTTTTTCCTTCTCCAACTGAAGTAGACTCTGGGAAAAATATATTAGTTAAGAGGCAGGCGATTTGAATATTGTGAGGTAGCATTTTATAGTTAAGTTACTGGATTAATATATTGTGCGTTATATACATACATGATGTAAGTTAGCTACTATTTTGCTCAATATGAGCATGAAAAATTATCTTTAAAATAAATTATGTGCTGACTTTATCTGAATCTGAAGGACTTAAACCGATCCCCTGCGCTCAAACAGGTAGTCCTCGACTTACAACAGTTTCATTTAGTCACCGTTCAAAGTTACAAACAGCACTGAAAAATAAAAAGTGACCATTTTTCACATTTACAACCATTGGCAACATCCCCGTGGCCACATGATCAAAATTTGGACACTTGGCAACTGACTCATATTTATGACGGTTGCAATGTCTCCCGGGGTCAGGTGATCCCCTTTTGCCACTTTCTGACAAGGAAAGTCAAAGGGGGAAGCCAGGTTCGCTTAACAACTGTGGCACGAAAAGTAATAAAAGGGAGCAACACTCATTTACCAATACAAATTCTGGACTCAACTATGGTCGTAAGTCAAGGATTAGCTGTATTCTAAAATATTCCTCTTAACCTTTTGGGAAGTGGGCAAATTAAAAACATGAACGAAACCATAGTAAAGCCAACTAAGACTGATGCAGGGACAAAAACACAACATATGCTGCCATGCAGCTAAGCATGTTTCATTTGTGTTGATCATAAAGAGACAAAACATACCTGAAGTGAGCCCTCTGTTCTCCCTTTAGCATCTCTTGTATTGCGTTGACGGTTGTCTGTCCTTGACTGCTCCTCATTTCCTGCATATCAAATTTGGATTTTAGGAAGGTGACTTTGTAACACATTTAGTTTGTCTCTCTATCTTTGTCTACTTTTTTTTGTTGGCGATTTGACCAATATTCTTCTGGTGCTATTGTAGTATATAAGCTCATTACAAATATTACTATTAGCTATGGATTCCCCCCCCCTTTTTTTATCTGTAGGTTACATTTGAAGCTGTCCAGAAAAACCTAATTACGTGTCAGCCTGTAAGTGTTCTTAAGGCATAAAATAATCCTGAAGCTTGGAAATGCTGCCTTTCGTTCACAATTTGAGAACGAGCCATTTCCACATGAAGAATAGGAGTCCGAGAAAGAATCGCTATGTTATTAATTAAATAGGTAAGCAAACATTCTTCAGGTACTCCCAACAATATTTCTGGATATTTTACAGGATCAACAGCAATTTGATCTTCCAACCTTAATCGACACAAAATGTTATTGGAGGGTTTTGTTTTGATGGCTGCTTTGCAGATAAGCAAGTCTTCTTATCCTTTCCAGACAAGACCTGCTTGATCTCTGGCAGGTGATTGAGGCTTCTACACTCTCCTACATTAGCTTCTCAATCCTGTGCTGCTTTTTTTTTATTAAAACAAGGCTGGCAATCTTAGGATAAGCAGGCCTGAACTTAAGAGCGATCACAAGGTCTATACAAAAACCACTTGGACCAGAGCGCTTACCTTTGAATCCTCCCCGGCCTCTTCCGCCTTGGCCACGTGCGCCTCCTCCGCGCCTTCGCCCATCTCCTCTGCGCAGGTAGCTGTCTCGCTCTTCTTCCGCTGGGGCTAAGGACCAGTCACTAAGCTCATCTCTGTGATCAGACTCTGTTTCAGAAGCATTGGATGCTTCAGAGTTAGTTCCTATCGAAGAGTTTGAAAAAACCAAGACATACCACAGGCCATTTTTATGAGGTTTTTAGAAAAACCACCCCACAAACTATTACCAGCTGAAACCGGTTTCCTGTTGTAATATTTTACAGTGGGGAGAAGTATGGTATAATTACGGTATTGCTACGATTTAAGTATTGTGTTGGAAAGTTTTAGCACTTCCTGGATATTTTTACTCCGTCGCAGCAAGGATTCATGGGACATATGGGATATACTAAAATTAAATGAGCCAGGTAACAAGCTTGGAAGGGGTCACATTTCTATGCAGAAAGCACTTTTCATCATTATAGCACAGCCTTCAGACCGGCTCCCCATTGTTAAGAATTCCAGAACTTCAGGCCTCCAGAACAAAATCTTCCAAGCTACCCACCTGAAGCGTAGCCTGGGCCACGCCTGCCGTGCCCTCGGTTCCTGTAAGGTCGGCCACCCCTTCCGAGACCAGGACCGTCATCAGTCATATACACCTTTTCTTTATCGGGGCGATTCGGGGGTGGCCTTGATGTGGCCCCGATCTGTCGAAGCTGTTCATCAATCTGCAACCTCTCCAAACGGAGCTGATCCACTTCCTGGGGGGGGAAAAGAGGCAGTTAACCAGAAGCTACGGTTATTCTAAGAATATCCGTGTCTTGGTTCGTTTTAAGGCGGCACAGGAATTCGTTTAGGAATGAATACCAACTGTGAGAATTAACTTAAAGAATGAAAGGGAAAACTGTTCAATATTTTTGCGTTCTAACAGCTGGAAGCCAGGCCCCCTCTTCTTGCCAAGGCAAGCCAGTGGCATGCTCACCTTTAAATAATTGAGGTGGTAATCCAGAAGAACGGTGGCGTTGGTGATGCTGTCCTTGGTGCCCACAAAGACAAACGGGACCATTCCCTAGAAAGCAAATCCATAATCAATTGACTCCCGTGACACCATCCACGCCACTCTAGTACCAGCACTCAATGTGCAGGTAGTCCCTGACTTACAACAGTGCACTCAGTGACCGTTTGAAGTGACAACAGCACTGAAAAAAAGGGGCTTAGGACCATTGTTCACACTTTTGACCATTGCAGCACCCCCACGGGCACGTGATTTACATTCGGATGCTTGGCAACTGGTTCATATTTATGACGGTCGCAGCGTCCTGGTGGGGGGTGTCATGTGATCCCCTTTTGCGACCTTCTGACAAGCAAAGCCAAGGGGAAGCCAGATTCACTTAACCACCGGGTTACTAATTTAACAACTGCAGTAATTCCACTTAAAAATGGTGGCAAAAACGGTGGTAAAATGGGGCAAAATTCACTTAACAAATGTCTCACTCAGCAACATAAATTTTGGGCTCCATTGCGATCGTAAGTTGTAATCTCATTGAACATTTAATGACTTATGTTTTAAGTAAGCCTGCAAATGCAGTCTCTCCACTTCATCAGACCTCAAAACGGGGTAACATACGTTTCTCAGGACCTGTGTTACATGGGGCAGCCAAGGGAGTAATTCTCTCCTAAGCAATCCACCCTACATTTTAATTTATACTGACTAATACGCAAACCTGCAACCTGTATTGGTCTACGATACACTGTAATGAAACCTGCAATCCTGAAATAACAGTTTTCTAGGCCTAACCCTGCATGCTGAGACAATGGAAGGATCTTCAGTAGTGGCACATCTGAACAATCAAGAACACGCCTTAACATTTTGAGGAACAGGAACAGTTTAGCTCCTTTACAAAGAGTCAGCTGGCCTAGCTATTTAGCTAATATTACAAAAGGCAGAACGATTAAGCAGTTCCCTGAACTGGTTTGCAATAAAAAAGTAGATGGTTATAGAAAATATGGAACATTACTAATGCACGTACCTCTTCCTGTGGAATATTTTTATCATTTTCAGCCTCAATTCGCACTCTCACAACTCCAGATTTATCCACTATCTCTTGAATGAGTTTTCCATTTTTTCCTATAACCTTTCCTATAAAAAAAGTACACAAGAAAACATTTCTTCAAATCAGAAACATTAGGGAAAAATGGATGACAAGTTAATTCCACCAAAAATGCTTCCACAGATGCTCAAAATATTTCATTTCTCTATCAATAAAGTCTGTTGTCACAAGGACATCAGATGCTTATGTTCCTTTGACAGGCATCTTTAAAAACACTTGAGTACTTATTTTTAAAAGGACTCAACTTTAAAGATTTTCCTATGTGCCGATAACACATCGGTAATTGCAGGAAATATTTATTAAAATGGATGGAAACTAATTACTAGACATGCCCCATTAAAATGAGATTTAATTAAGTCTGACAATAACCTCCGTTATCAATATTGCAAGGAGAAATCTGTGTCCAATTACCACAGTAACTTCACTTGTCAAAAGGTTTTACTCAATTGATGTCATGAAACAAGGATGACAACCAAATCAAATCCTTGTTTTCAAGATTAAAAATAAACTTATTTTGTGAAGTACAGTAATTCATTAGAAAAAATCATTATTAAATTCAGATTTGCAAGATATGAAACGGAATAGCAATGATCCTGGGTCAACAGTTCCTTGTAGCCAGTTTGACACATCCCTGTAAATCAGTAGTAAGACAATCCTATTAAGCTACAGTTTCATTTTAAGTCAGCCCAAATGATCAGAATTGCTATTTATGTTAAAAAATAGATTAATCATATTGTGAAAATCTCCTCCCGTCTTTGTTTCTAAAATAATCAGGTTTCAAACGCGCATTCTGACAGACTTACCTACTAAGTTTCTTGGGACCTGGATGACATCTTCAGCAAATTCAAGGTAACTTCTGGCCTTCTTCACTGCATCTTGATCCTAAGAAAAATGTAAGTGTGTTTTGAAACACTGCAGTGATTCAGAATGTCGATGGATATTTCAATGAAAGTGGCTTCAGAAATGCAACTCACCTCGCCATAAATATGGAATGTACAAGTGTCTTCATCAAGATCAATTGCGGTCACCCCTGGTACCTTCCTGGCTTGCTGGATGTTAGCTCCGTGAGTGCCAATAGCCAGACCCATCAGATCTTCACGTACAACAAACTGCTCATGAAATCTTGAAGCCAGCTGCCTAGAGCTCTGGAAAGACATTCTGGGTTACACATAAATGTTTGATATGAAGGCACCAGGAGTCACTTTTTTTAAAAGAAGATAGATCACAGGGTGTTCTCTCTCGTTTATTATTTGGGCATTTCTTAGCCACTATACCAAGCAATTACATCAAATGACATGGATTAGTATGGTCATTATTTCACTGGCACACTGAATTTATTTCAAATATTCACCTGGGGGTGAAGTTACATGGATTCCTGGAAGGCAACACCTTCCCTAACATAGGTGCCCACCAGATATGTGAATTTAATCCCAAAAGTTGCTTGGCAAATGTGATAATTGTTCGGAAATCTTCTTTAGAAAACACCCAGGTTAAAGAAAACTTATAAGTTCGTCTGAAAAAGTTCGGGTAATAGTGGAGATAATCATGGAAATTAGATCAATATTATCCAAGCTAAAAGTCATTTTTTGAAACACTCAATAGTCTTTCTGATAAACAAAATATCATACTGCAGGTTAAAACAGTATATTGGCATGAAAAAAAATCTAACTTTCCCAAATGTACTAGAAAGCACATCCCATCATCCACAACTGTGGAATGGTCCAGAACATCTCAAGGGAAGGTTGCCTCACAGCATGATTTGCTGATGTTTATGTTATTCTCAAACTTCAGTTTCTTTGCTTTGGCAGCAAGGTGGCTACATCTATAAAAAAAAATTATTACAACTGTTACCTCTAGTTGTTTGCTTGCTTCTTCATTTCTCATTATCAAGGATAACTTGGTTCGAAGACTTCGAAAGTGCATATCAATTAACATATTTGCACGTTTTGTTGTTACTTCATTAATAGACTAAAGAATTAGAAAGGAGGGGGGGGAAATCTCAATTAATATTATTACAAAGCAGAACATTTGAATTCAACCCCATCTATCCAAAAGGAACTTACCAAAATGATAAGCTGATGGGCCTCAGCATCGTATGTTACAGAAAATGCCCCAACTGCCTTTTTGAAATCTTTGTGAGCAGATTCTTTAGCACACCTAAAACAACAATTAGATCCATGATTAGAGAATGTGCTGTTATTTTGTCCACAGAACCTCAACAATAACAAATACAATCCCATGCAGTTTAGAGAATCATGCTGGCCCTTCACTATTGTGACACATTTCACACTGAATCGATTCATAAACCGTTTCTGGGAATTAACATTTATATTTATATATTTTCATTTGGTTTCATTCAGCAATTAAATTGCAGCTTAATGCTATGAAACTGTTCGCACTGAAAAACATCATCTTTAAAATCCTTTAATTAAATGCCAAGTTGCTATGCACAGTTGTAATGCATTGAAAAGAAATAGTTGGTAAGTATCTTATTGGGGGGAAATGGAATAGTCATCTTAAGAATACTGATTACAACTTTATATACAGAATAATGTTGCACTTACATTTGCCTTAAGTCTTCAGGTACATCAAGTTTAATCTTATGAAAAGTATCCTTGGTTGCAGGTTTGTTAGGATTGACAGATCTCAAACGCTCAATTGTGACTATTTCATTGTAGGTAGCATCACAAGCAGCATATTCTATTACATAAAACTAATGGAAAAGAACAAATTGTCCAAGACACTGTATAAGTAGGTAGTGATGTTTTAAGATTACATTTTATATTTGAAGGTCCCACTGCTTACTTTTTGTTCCAATATTTATTACAGTAAAACCCTAATTTAATTGACTAATGAAAGGCATAGGGGTTTATGAAAGCCGCTACTGCATTAAATCCAAATGGGATTTTAACCACGTATGAAACGGCAAATGGGAATATAGGCACATGTATTTCTTGCATTTTGCATACATAGAAAATGAAAATGGATTTTACAGATATAGATGCACCAGAGCATACAGAAAGATTTCCCCACTGCATCCAAAATCTACTAAATTAAGGTTTCTTAAACTGAAGGTTTAACTATACATTTAGAATCCAGTAAAACTAAGAGACTTACAACAATTTAAAACAGAGATCCTATGAATAAGAACAAAGTATTAAATATATATATATTCCTACCTCACCCTTTATCATTCTCACTTTAGCCAGCCACCAGCAACACGGTTCCTTTTCATTAGCCCTGGAATAAACCTAAATGAAATAACAGTATAGAACATTGCATTGTTACACAATAAAATGTTGTCACTTGGTGGAGAAATAGCACAGTGCAATCCTTATGCCATCACCACACTAAAAAGTTGGTTTTAAAATGAAACATCCAGCAATAATCTGATTTGTTACATTTAACAGGCTCAGATCTCAATATACCGCTAACGTGGTAAAATGCTGGTTCAGATCACATGACCATGGAGTTCACTTGGTTTTGGGCTATTCGATTTTCCTTAGGCCAAACGTATCTCCTAGGATTACGAACCTTAAATGAGGAGAGACACCCAAGTACACCACCTCAAGCTCTTTAAAAGGCAGGAAATAAATGAAAAACTAATAAACAGAAAAGGGATGCCTATAGTGGCAATTGGTTTTAATCTTCTTTAAATTGCTCCTTACATCCACCCCGCTTGCAGTTCGTTTAACAAGAAACACCCTTCAGCTAACCCGGAACAATCTGGCAAGTAGTTTTTCTATTGACAAATGGTACATGGCAGAAATGGAAGCTGACACTTTCTTACTGCCATCCCAGCCTTATAAAATCTTCCATATGTTGGAATGTTTACATATGATTTGTAGCACTGGGCCACTTCAAAACAGTAGGTATATTCAACTTCTTGTACTTATGGTCAATGAAAGCACCTGGAGAAAGTGAAGTTGTTAAGTTTGGTCCATTCCAACCTCCATATATTCAGTAAAAATGAGATGGTATTATATATAGAATACTTGTAGTGCAATTTTCCAAATCAAATGTTAAAGTTCGAATGATTTTGTCCACTAGAAGCTTGAAGGATTTACAAAAGTTTTGGTTTTGTTTAATGTACACAAATTAAATGGGTTTGTCAAACTGGGTACAAAATGTGGACAACAAAGAAATTCTAGTTCAATATCCATCCTCCCCAGCTTCTCCATGCTCAGCATAATGGCTACTCTCTGATTAAAACCAGCGCAAGAAAGAATATTTAAGAAGTATTTTTGTGAGGCTCCTCATGAGATCAAGGAGAACTTCACTCACTAAGAAGTGCTTGGCCAACTCAGGATGTGGGTGGTATAATAATTGCCAATGGCAATAGTTAGTCCAAGTATTAAGTCCATGCATGCTGAAAAAGAACCTGACCAGACCCCAGAGAGATTGAGGGGAGAGGGAGACGATTGTCCAACCCACTTTGATTTTCATGCAATCATGTCTGGTTACAAAAATATACAGACTGTTACAATAAAGAACTTCAACTGGAATTTCTGTCCAAGAAGTACTCAGCAAAGCCAGCCCTAAGTAATTTTTTTAAAATTAATCCTTTAGAGTACCTTTATATTTATTCTAGAGAATTACCTTCATAAGAATTTCAAGCTTGCTTATTAAACATACTAGCCCATCACACCCATTGCCATTAGAGGAAATTAAAGTATAATTAAATTAAGGGACCTTAATACCGGCACCACACCTATTTAGGTTGCATGAGTCAGGTGAAACTTTTTGTGTAGCTAGTGCCATACTCTGCTACACATATTCATTCCTTAAGTTATGATGATGTGTCTGAGTCCAAAGCAGTATCCAATGATAAGTATTTGTCTCCTGTGATTGAACAAAAGAGTATCCAAAAAAATGTTATGTAATAGAATTGAGAAAAAAGAAACAGAACCACTTGAAGACTACTGCAAATATTTTCTCCTGAAAGGCAATCTTATTGTTACTTCACCCTCATTCAAAATGTAAGATTAAAATGGGTCTTACCTCAACTTCATCACTTTCATTTATATCTTTATTGTACCCTGTAGGTGGAGGAAACCTGACATCGTGGAATGGAATCTGTCTATCTGGCTGCCAGCTAAAATACACAATAAAAAAAACCCTAAGGTATTAAAAAGTAACAGTTGTAAGGCAAAAAAGCACACCAATTCAGGAAAGATGGATATTCTAAAATTATTTCCAAGGGACTAAGCAAGATAACTGGGTGAAACTGAATGAACACACAGCTAAGTCAGTCTTGGATTTAAAGCACATCCTTGGTAATCATAGCTGATAAACAATGGCATATAAGTGAGCGTGTGGAACTGCATATAATCAAGTAAGTCAGAAGGTGGGGAAAGAATGGAGAACCCCCCTCAGTCCTTTGTGCTTAGCACAAATAAAATAAGACTTGCAAAGGGGAAGATTACGCTTCCCCCAGTGCCCAGCAGAGAAATGATGCAATATATTGTTATATACTTTACACTATGTTGTTAAAAAATAAAAATAAACAAGAGTATCTTTTCCAAAGAAGAACTAAGTTGCAACCTGAGTTTATTATTAAGATTGGGGATAGTGTTTTAACTATATAAGGATTTGCAGCAGACATGTCAAACTCGTGACGTCGTGCAACATATCGGGGCAGTTTTGCCATTGCCGGCAATGGGGTGGGTGCGGCTTCTGCATGACGCGTCCAGCCCATGGGCCGGCAGTTTGAAACCCTGATTTACAGCATGGGTACTGAAGTCAGCTCTCTTGAAAAAGAACTGCTGTTCATTGCATTTCATCCCATGTGAAACTTTCTGTTTATTCTTTGGGATATAAATATAACATGAAGCTAGGTTGCTCATCCCACGAATAAGAAAGATACAAAAGCTTATGCAAGTTTTGGGATGCAGAACATTAATGGACGATGGCTACAAACAGAGCTCATCAAGGTGGCTCCATAAGGATGGAGAGGGTAGAAAAGAAATAATTATGCATTAGTTCTCAACACTGCCCTAATCAGCTTCCAAGAATCAAAGAAAGGATTTATTTATCAAACAACCTGTTTCAGGAAAGAAATATTTGGAAGTATGCAAGAATGACATTATACTCAAAATCTAAATTTGTTCAGCATCACACTTTTAGACAGTTACATCTTTATAAGGTCAATTCCAGGATAATACTTACTTATTCTCAAATGCAACTGTTATTGAATCTTCATGGACATCTTTCACAAATGCCTGAAAGAAAGAAATAAGATTTAATAGCATATTATATATTAGTCTATTATTGATATTTCTCTTACCACAAGAGGGCCACTTTGAACATTCTGAATATACTATATTGGAAAAGCATCATGGGGATAGGAGTGATCCATCCATATAAACAACCCGGCTACTTATGGGACAGATTGAAGGTTTCAAAAAAAAATAATGTATGTCATGTTCATGGATGTGCCAGCTGTTATTCTAGGACACCAGTTGCTGGCTGAAAATCTAGGCCTGCTGCCGGTCACAGAACTATGCTCATTGTAAGCAAGTGAAGATTGAAACTGGACTGTGAGGTGCTAGAGAAAAAATGCACTGAGATTCAAATATACATCTTGAGCCAAGTTTAAATCACTGGGCGAAATATTTTGATGAAATAGTCATAATATATTTTTCTTCAAAAGTACTAGACTGCCATAGTGGAAGTAGAGATTTTTGCAATGAAGCAACTATCACATCCTGATGATTTCACACTGGCTGGGTAAAAAAACAACACAAATTTCACTCAGGGAGCTATAATATGGGACAAAAAGCTTTCAAAGTACTTCTTCAAAAGCAAAATACTGTTATACTATTCTCTTTGTATTAAAATTCATGGGCTGACTACTTCAGGGTACATACACAAAGTCACACTGAATTTAATGGTTGTTACAACAAATTACAATGCTGAACGTACACACATATCTTTTTGAGGTAAGGATAATATACTTGGCTATGCTGGCAGTTTTTTTCAAATCCTAACATTAAATGTATTATCTTGAAAATTAAGATCCACTGATGTAAATGGGATAAACCTTATCAGAATATTGCATTTAAGTCTGACCAGAATAAAAATGTAATCAAACTAGCTGTTGAAACAGAGAAAGACATCAACTGTTTAGTCTGATAGGGTTCACTGTAAACGGTATTATATTGAAATCAATAGAACTGATTTCTCTTTATTTCATTCTTTCATTCAGGGATTCTCAAACTGTGGATTAGGACCCCCAGAGAGATTTCAAGCAGTTCAGTGTTGGCAGTTCACACTTATAAACCTTGCAAGCATAGTGGAAATGTTGTCAAAACTTGTTCTGGACTTTCTCACTTTCCCTGCATTATCCTCTGGTGGCAATTGTGGCATTACAAAGTTTGAGAGCCCCTGTTTTAATGGAAAATTCAGTAGGTTATGCAATTTTAATCTGAACTGCTCGTTAGGTCAGATGTTAAACTCTGAAATCTAAAAATAAAATAAATCATTTAATAAGTTAGGTATTGCAAATTTAGAACAAAGTCAGAAAACAAGGTTAGCAAAATACTATTAAATAAAGATATAAATGCAAGGCAATGCTCAAGTAACAGATATACACTACAGAAGGAACTGTTCTTTATGCTTCAGTTATACTAATAGTGGAAAACTATTTTCAACACTGAAACTTGATGTTCTGAAAATATGCACAAATCTAGCTGGTTAAAAATTAAAATTGCTAGATCACAAAATTTAGTACATATATTCATCGTATCTCTGAAAGAACCACATAACAAATCAAGATTATCTTGAACTTCTATGCATGAATTTGAATGACAAATGATGCTTTATTCCCTTGTTCATGCATTCATTCCTTTATTAACATAAGCACTTGCTTATTAGATGAACTGATAAAACAACATGCTTCTAGCATGCGAATTTCCATTACTGACTTAGATTGCAAATTATATTTGGATTGGTCAAATTTATTTCTTTTTATTATTTAACTCTATGTCTAATGTTATGTAAGCCTGCTCAATGACCAAAATTTGTAAAAAAATCACAAAAGTATGCACATTAGAATCCTACTCATTTAAAAAAACCTTGATGATGCTTAGCTGCTTCAGCAGAAAATAAACTAGGCCTAATGTATGCCATGTGGTTGCTAAGAGTCAACACGGACTTGAGGACACATAACTAAAGGTAAGTTTCTAATTTGAACCATAGATAACAAGCACTGCATTCCTGGCTTCATTGATCCTTTTGAATCTTTTTTAAAAATATATGTAATTTCAGGCAACTGAAAGCAATTCAGATGGACCACCACACAAACTGTATCTCCTGTTCTTGGTAAAATGCAATTTATTTATTTATTTGTTAATTTACACACTGCCACTCTCAAAAGCACAGCTCTGGCTGGCTAACCACTATTAGGGTATTTGATTGACTTTACCCATTATTACCATCTTCAGTATTCATTCAGATTCTTCAGATGGTTCTTCCCAAGTTTTTCCTCAACCTGCAACCTGTTACCTCCCAAGTTTTTCCTCAACCTGCAACCTGTTACCTCCCGCCAGACCCCCCTTTTCATCTCCATCAAGGTGCTGTATACTTGTGTTTCTCAAGACATGGTCCCAGGACCCCAGAAAAGGGGGGGTCCCCAACACCCTCCCTAGGGATCTGCAAAATAAAGTGATTTACCATCCTATCTAGAAAAAGAACCCAATTTGAAAATCCCAGTCCATCAACCTGAGAACCAATAGTGAAAGCAAATGTATCTACTTTCACTATGGACATGGTAAATATTTATTTTTTATGCATGTATGTGTATATGTATATATTTGTGTGCATGTGTGTGTATACATAATGTACACACAAATATACAGATATACGTATATATTTGTATGTGTGTGTGTATATATATATAAATGCATGTTTATATGGATATATATATATATATATATATATATGCATATGCACATAAAAATATATATGCATATATACACACACATATATTTGTATGTGTGTGTATATACATATATATAATGCATGTATGTATATGCATATAAATATACACACATACATTATGTAGACACAAATATACGCATATATTTGTGTGTGTGTGTATATATATATACACACACACATGTATATATATATATGCATGAATGCATGCACACATACATTATGTACACACAAATACAAAAACACACATACATATAACGTGTAAGCCCTATTCCTGGAAGCAAAAGCTCTTCGGGGCTCCCCCATCCTTTTGAAAAGAGAAAAAGGCTCAAGAAACACCTCTGCAAATGCCTCCCCTAGAGTGGCACTTCTCCAAGGGCGGCCTGGGGAGTGTGTGTGTGTGTGTGTGTGTGTGTGTGTGT